>NW_011967214.1:981116-986168 GCF_000949405.1 Vollenhovia emeryi | reverse complement strand
CCATTATTGGCATCACTATGACTATGTGGTTGTTATTACTATTATTATAGTGATAATTACTATAAAAATGATATTCCTGACTATAATTATTTTACTATGCAATTATAGTCGCAAATACTACATACTTTTCTATCAGTGTATGGCTTCAAGAGGGACGTAAGATGGTGTCGAATGTATAAACTTATCCGTATTTATAACATCCTACACACAGAAAAATATATACTACCTGCAAGTAAAGATTATTTGTTCCAAGTATTTGATAAGTTTATATATCCGCAAATCTATCATAATGTCGTCGCAAGTGTTATGTTTCCTCGAAACATATTGTGGTTCTTAGTAAGTCTAGTATTTCAAACAAGAATACATAGAATTATTTGAAGCAAAACAATTTTGTTTCATCTGATTTTATTAAAAGAAGCATACGGAATTCTTCAATAAGTTTTATAATTTTCTTCAAAGAAGAATAAATTCTTTCTTTGAGTATAAGATGGCAAGCTTTTCTAATTGTAAGACTAGTAACAAGTGTATCTTAAAACTATTATTAAGAAAATATTCTTTGTTAAAGCAAACTATTACTTAAACGGAATAAAATAAACCGAGTAATTACTTTTCTTGACTGTACAATAATATTTTTCTGTGTGTATGCGAGGCTATTCCAAACCACTTCACTTTGGTTTACCATGTGATTAGTAAGGTGGATAATAGAAATGTAGTTAATTTTACTATTATTGTGATTGTATTTACTGTATAAAAATAATTAACTGATTTACTATTTATTTCCTGGACATTTTAACAGAATCATAGTTAAAAGCTTATATTTATAGCAAATTTTTTTTAATAGCTGGCATCACTGTGTCTATATGGTTGCTATTACTAATATTATAGTAATAATTACTATGATTATTTTGCTATGCAATTATAGTTTCAAATACTACATATTTTTCTATCAGTGTACGATGATTAAGTACATTGATAATAAGGTAACGAGTATATTAATTTTGATGAGATAAAACAACCCCCGCCAGTTTCCATTAAAACCTTCATTAAGTAGACGAAAATTCTTCCGCGTCACTCATCGCAACATTTCCCACGTGTCTCTCTGATATCGAGAAGGGAGTAATTCGGTATATGCCACACATTCGTCATCCGGCAATAACAATTTATAAACGGGACATAATACATACCCCGTGCAACCGATAAAGTCATAAAAATTCATACCCCCCACCGCCCGGAATGGACCGCTGTGTGCGAAACGGAAGGACCGATCTGATTGAATTTTATGGACGAGAAGCGAAATAACGTTTCATCAGAGCGCAATCCATTTTTTTTTCAATATATCCGAACCGTGCTCGATGTGCTCGATAAAACTAATAATAGTCGTAAAATGAATATTTTATCCCCGATCGCGCGCGCGTACGAGTTTTACTGTCGCGCAGTTTTGCAGGTTATCGTCTTTACCGCGATAAATATAAACGCGACAGAAATAAAGAGGAGAAAAAGAAACGAGGCACGAGACGGGGACACAGAGAATGAACACGGTTATAAGTCGAGTGGACACGCGGTCCTGCATAATTACATAATTATCCGGTGCCAAATTGAAAGCTCGCGACGTACAGTGGCGGCGCATTAATTCGGCCCGGGTGGTGTCGTCATAAAGCATCAAGGTTTAAATAATCAAGCAATTTTTGCCCATCCCCAATTATTATCCGAACCGAATTAATGCGCCGTACTATACCCGCACGGTTTATCGACGCGCTCAAATTTAATTATTACAACTATTCTGGCTTACCGATTTTTCGCTCGGCGTCCCATTCGCGCCGGCGATAGAAATGGAAATATTTCGCGGATGCGCCTCCCTCGGTGGCACAATTCCGATTTGAAATAATTACCAGCCAATATATTTCGCGTCGGCTGATACATCGGTTGCCGATGGAAATAGATTACACAGCGTGACGGCGAAGCGGGAAAAAAAGGGGCAGGCCAAATGTCACACATATTCGACACATAAATTCGCGCGCGCGTTGCGAGCACGTTAAATATTTAGAAACCTAATTTCGACCCGCGTAAAATTTTCCATGTTGCGGATGCGGCGAAACGAATCGCGCGCCAATTTATTGCGTATCGCGGGTAAACACGAAGATAATTTTCTTGAGCGCATCGGAATTGGCTTCAATTGGTTATTTGCGCGATTTTGTATGTACCGTATCGGCATCATTTGCGTAATAACAGCTGAGAAAACACTTCGATCTCGGTTCGATCGCTCGCGATAATCGCACTCATGCGAATATGCAAAAGCCTAATCTACATGTCTTCTCTCTGCATCTAGAAACATTCTATTTTATACAAACAAATCGAACCGCTTAAACAATGTCTCGACAATGTACGACTGTACGGTGTATAATATACAATTTACCCACTTGCGCAGATTTTTTAAACGTAGAGGCAAACCCCCTATTATGAGATAGGCTTCTACCACGAGATAGCAGGTTTTCAACGTCCAAATTCAATCAGAAATCTTTTTCCGCAACACGATTTAACAATGAATTTTCCACTAACTAGATTTCACCCCAAGGGACAGTAGATTCGCGATGGAACCGACAGACGACGCCCATTAATTTAGCAGAAACTCGGCTATCTCATATTAGGAGCTTATCTCATAATAGCAGACTTTCCTCTATTTATTGACTACAAAGGCTGCGTTCGGCATTGCAAATCCGAGGCGTCGGAGTGAGCTCTTTCTCCCTTTCCATCTCATTCGCCTCTCTCGCTCACGCAAATGCAAAAGAGCACTCCAACGCCTCGAACTTGCAATGCCGAACGCAGCTATTATAGAACGTTTCTAGGCGAAAAGAGCACATTGCAGATCAGGCTAAACGGACGTAAAGAACGGAGAGTCGATGCCTGAGGCGAGCATAATGGATCGCGATGTTCTCATTGTGGAATAACATTAATTCGATTTCTGTTAATTAATTCAATCGTGACTACGTTCACTTATTCGCGGAGCTGATTATATAACGCTGTCCCTCGAGCGTGCTTTTGTGCTGAGCGCGTAATATAAACGATACACCATTGACACGCGTGGTAACTGAGCATCTTGGAAACGAGGGAAGATCGGAAGGGAACGGGGCGGGGGAGGGGGGGGGAGGGGAAGTAAACGGCAAAGTGCCTTATCGATCCTCCGCACGCAGTTAATTCGACGCAACTCATTACTTAATAAAAGCGGGATATATTTATAACTCGGAGCTTCCCTATAAATTCTGACCTATAAGGATATTAAAAATATAACGGCCGCGACACGCGAATAAAAAAAGATATAAAGGTTAAGTCCACGCGCCGCTCGTCGTTCCCGTTCATGGCGCAAACCGTTTATTGCCGGACTGCCGCCGGCGCGCTCGTGATAGCCGCCGGCATTAATGCTCTCGCTCGCGGATTCTACGTGATAACGCGCAAAAACTGTGCAGCTCGCTTTTTATCGTCTAACGCAGAGCCTGCCTGTACGCAGCGCGCGCGCGCGCGCGTGCCTCTGGAGGCGAAACACGCGCGCGGCGAGTCACTACGCGAATTAAAAGGAGGATTGAATGGAGGATTAATTATCGCGCTGCGCAGATAACGGGCGGCGATTCAGCACGCGACGATTCCGCGCGCGGACGATGTCGAATCTTTCTCCCGACTCTCTCGGATCCTCCCACCGCGGCGCCACCCGTGGAAAAATAACTCGCCGGCGAAACGAAGCTCGATAAAAATGTTTAAGAGGTCGGTTGAAAATTGTACAGAGTCTGGACGAGAAAAGATTTGCGAACTTTACTTTAAATATTCTTTCGCGGGTATATTTCGAAGTACGCGCCAAATATATTCGCGTTACTTACGTTCGATTGGACACACGTTTTGTTTGTTTTTTTTTTTTTTACGAAGAAAGCTCGGTGCAATTTTACCGAAAGAGGTAATTGAATTCCTGTACTGTGTTATCTCTAAAAGTTCTTGTGAAATGATACAGTTGGTCGTTTAACGTATTAATTATGTCAATATATTCGTCTTAGTTTAACGTTAATTAGTTATTTTTGTCACTGTTTAACGATCTCCATAAAGTTTCGCAGACGACAGTCCCGAAAAGTCCGTCGGAAACTCGCGTGATAGGCAGCAGGAATTTCGCGAATTATCTGCGCCGTGTTGCGTCGTAAAGAACAACGTGGATACACATAGACGGGAATGTGTAATATGTAAAACGCGCCAAGTTACATAAATATGCATATTCCGCATAAATATGCATTTCCATAAGTGCCGCGTGCTACAAGCATCAGTGATTTATCAAGATCAACGTTTTCCCAGGTTTTCGTAAGCTCTATTAAATTCGTATCGGTGTAGCGGGATTCAAGAGGCCGACTACCACTTACTTCGCTTTAAATTATGTACACATTTCCTTTTTCCTAAGAAAACAGTGAGCGATCTTCTCGGGCGTCTTCTCCCCGTTCGGCAAAGAACCACGACTGTGCGTAGCAGTCTAGTATCTAACTGCTTTCGAACGAGACTCTGCACGGAGAGAATTTTCTTTTAAAATTTGCCCTGAAAATTATGTAATCATGGGACATGGCATTTCGAAGAATTTTATGAGAGTTGTTTGAAATTTTACCTTACATTTTACCAATAAAATGCATACGAGATATAATTACTAGCAAACTGTATGATAAAATTTAAAAAACTCATAAAGTCTTTCGAAATGCCGTGTTGCTCCCACGATTACATGTTGCAAAAAGTATGATTCATTTTATGTTTTAAAGAATTTTAAAGAATTTTATGAGAGCATTTTGAAATTTTACTATACAGGGTGTCCTAAAACCACCGGAGGTCCTCTTAATGACAGATTCCTTAGAACATTTCCAGACGAAAATCCTAATACAAAAGTGTCGAGGCTATAATAGTTTTTAAATTAGAAGCGATTATTTTCCACAAATGATAGGGCTGAAATTTCGCGCGCTCAGGAACGGCGAAATGACAAGTGATATAAGTGCTCCTATGAATATCGTTCTTTTTATATCACTTGTCATTTCGCCGTTC
>NW_011967214.1:967225-978573 GCF_000949405.1 Vollenhovia emeryi | reverse complement strand
TGATAGGGCTGAAATTTCGCGCGCTCAGGAACGGCGAAATGACAAGTGATATAAGTGCTCCTATGAATATCGTTCTTTTTATATCACTTGTCATTTCGCCGTTCCTGAGCGCGCGAAATTTCAGCCCTATCATTTGTGGAAAATAATCGCTTCTAATTTAAAAACTATTATAGCCTCGACACTTTTGTATTAGGATTTTCGTCTGGAAATGTTCTAAGGAATCTGTCATTAAGAGCACCTCCGGTGGTTTTAGGACACCCTGTATATTTTACTAGTAAAATATATATTAAGTGTATACTAGTAATATACTAATGATAAGAGCATACTAGTGATAAGATTCTTCGAAATGCCATGTTGTCCCATGATCACATTTTCAGGGTAAATTTTAAGAGAGAATTCTCTCGGTGTACTTTTTCTTCCTCTGGGTGCCACGGACCCCAAAGTAATAACTTTATTCAAATTAACCTTAATTATAAATCCGCTTTTTTTTCCTTTTTCCCCTCTCTTTCTACATTCATTCTTTTGCGCTTCTTACTACACGGAGAGAATTTTCTCTTAAAATTTACCCTGAAAATCATGTCGTAGGATAATGTGGCATTTTGCAGAACTTTATGAGAGTTTTTTTTTAAATTTTACTAGTAAAAGTATAATTATTAGCGAAATGTATGGTCAAAATTTCAAAAAACTCTCAAAGTTTTTCAAAATGTCGCGATTACATGATTTTCAGGGTATATTAAAAAAAAAGCTCTCTCCGTGTACTGTTCTTAAAATTCGAAATGTTTTGTCTAAATTAGCACAACATTACAGGTAAACTGTTTTAAAACAATAAATTAAGGTGATATATTTAAGACTATTAATTTTTTTAGGGGAAAAAGATAAAGAGTTGCGGTACAAGTTTGATATTTGTATTACATTTTTTGGGTAAAAGTATGCCAAGTGCTTCCTTCAGATCTTTTCAGATTAACGTCGAATAAAACTTGTACTAGCAACGCCAGGTTAATCCATCCTCTCTATCCCCGTGAACGCTTTTAATCTATTATATTTTTCTGCTTTCAATGTTAAGCAGATCTTACATTAACCACGACCTTGTAAAACGGACAACGTGTCTCGCCGGTTTGTATGCTTGAACAAACCGATATGTTGCCGTACTACGTGAAATTTCAATTTAATAAATAAGTTACTCTTTTCATGGAATTTCTTTCTTATAGAACATTTAATTCCGAACAACAAATTTCCTGTAAACATGAGTCGAAAAATGCTTCTTTACAATGTTGGCGCGCAAACAAAAAACGCATACTTTTCCGATATCTGTAAAAGTGTATAAAATAACGGCGATTTCAGAGGGTTTTGGGCGCCAACCTTTTAAGGAAGCATTTTGCGATCCATGTTTATAGCAAACTTTTCGCTCAGAATTAAATTTCCTATAAATCTGGTCGGAACGTTCGGGGACACCCTGTATATTTAATCTTGCTCCAGCGGAGAATACATCAGTGAAAATTGTCAGCCAACAGGAACGTCACCTTATTTCAGCAAGTGTTACCTTGCCCTCCCCCCAAATCTGAATGTTTAAAAATCATAATCGCTGACCCCATGGACCCCATAGCGCAACGCTTCTGTTTACACGCGTACATCATTCGCAAAAGGTCAGGTCAGGTGCTCCGCGGGGACGCTTGCGGGAGATTATCTTCGCGGAGCGTGCGGAAGACTATAGTTACGTCACGGTAAATATCGATGGTACGAGACGCTCTCGTCTTGGCGCAATTTCACGCGCGAGCGTTCCCGACCCTCGGGCACAATCCCCGCCGCCGGACGAAAAACGTCGGGCGCAATTCGGAGCGGAGGCTCCGAATCGTGGCTCGCGACCACACCGGGATTTGACGTACGTAGTGCGCCGCGTTTGAAAATAACGCACCGTCCGCGAGATCCCGGTGTCACGCGGCGTGCCCGCGCGGGGAAGAATTACAAACGCCGCCGAGATCTTTCACGCCGGCGTGCGTGCGTGCGTGCGTGCGTCGCGACGCGACGCGCTCGCCGACGATCTCGCTATCCGCGGCGCGACGCGACACACACGGCGCCCTTGGAGCGCAACGCGTCGCTCGCGAACGTCCTACTCGGGAGGGATTGACGGGGGGACCTGCTCGCGGGACCTCTCGAGCGGGTGCCGGGCGATACGGCGCGCGATTACGCGCGCATGCCACACGTAAATAACGAGACGGCTCGTACTTACCCGCCACACCTATGTCGCGGTGCCCGCAGTCCTCGGCGGGGACGACGGCTCGCTCCGAAGGGCCGGTGGACGCCGACCGCGCGCAGGCCGAGGGGGGCGCGTGAACGGGTGCGGCGCGGCAGGGACTCCGTTACTCGCGCGGCGGTGTTTTCCGAATCGCGATGCGTGCGTAGGTACGTGCGCGCGCGACAGACACGGCGAGGGACAAAAACAATGCGACCGCGCCGCTACCTCGACGCGCTTTGCCGAACTACGCTACCGGCCGCCGCCGCCGCGCGCGGCACGAGAACGGGTACGCGCGCGCACTCGGGTAGAGACGCGCATGCGTCCGCCCGCCGAAAATGCGCCGAACGAGGCGACGCGGCGCGCTCGCCCCCGTTCCGCCCCGTCGAGTCGCAACGAGGGAGGGATCGCGCAGCAGGGAAGCGGACACGTTGGGGATCTACGCGAAACAAGAGATATCGGCGGCACGAATCCCGTCCCGATCGGCCGCGACCTACGCGCGCGGCGCGTGGCCCGTCGGCGGGCTTCGCCGGCGCTCGGGTGCGCTCGGCGCGCGGAACCGCCGTCGTCGTTCACTCCGCGAGATCTCACCGCGCCCTCTCCTCTCTCGGCGAATATCGCGGCCGGGATGAAAATAATTAATGCAAATGCGTATGAATGATAAACGCCGCGGGCCAACGTTGGAGCGCAGTTAACTCGATTTGCAGGGAAACCTATTGACGCGCGCGCACGTACCTCGCGAGACGCCGGTGTAAATGCGCGTCGAGTTGGTAGTTGAAATATTCGCGTTTCGTGTAGAATAATCGAAAACGGAACGAATTGACGTTACTTTAGTTGCTCTCGACTCGACAACTTACTCAACAATCGCGGGATTTGTCCACGAGCGATGAATCTCCGACCGTCCAAGTTTCCGCTGCTTTCCACGTCGCCAAGCGCGTAATTCGATGTGGCGCTACCATCTAGCGGTGGTTCGTGTAAACAGGACAGCGATAGCGATATCGGTCACAGTTGACTGTACCATATGCGATCGTTTGTTTTTCGTATGAAGATGTTTGAAGTAAAATGGGAAAGACGTTGGTGAAATCGGACCCAAGTGTTGAAAATATCCCTAAAATTTCTTTAGTAAACTTTTAACTTCTTTATGGCCCGGTTTCACCAACGCGAATTAATCTAATCGGTCGGTTAACTTAACAGGGTGCCAACATAAAACTTCATTATTAACTTCATTATTAACCTATTTTCTTGGTATCAGTTTTATGTTTGGCTGTTGGCACCCTGTTAAGTTAACCGACCGATTAGATTAACTACCGATTAAATTAACGGTGAAACCGGGCCTAAGTAAACTTTTAGATCTGAAAGATTACTTTTAAAATTTTCAATTTCAGTTAAAGTAAATTTTCCCAGGGGTAGAATAGAATAGAAACTGCTTATTGTCAGATAAAGAGGATAGATAATTGGCGCCGCTGCAACTTCGATCGCTCGCTCGTAACTCGCAATGACGTCACCGCGTCGTTCCCGCAGCGTTCAAGTTCACGTTGTCAGCTGCACTTTCTACACCTGTCTCTATCTCTCTCGGAGACAAACAATGCACGCATCCAATATATGTACATACATACATTTTACTTAAGTGCGCAAAGTGCTGCTAAGACACCGATTGACTTATTGACATCTGGCGAGGGGACAGGCAAGCTTGTTATTTCGATAAGCAGCTTCGCGTTACTGCACGTACTATTCCGCACCTCGCTTCAACGTCCGAGGTGTCGGTAGCTCGTGTCAAAACTTGGCGTTTTCTACGGCGACTTGTCAATCCCGAGGAAGAGACTGACAAAAAGCGACAGCAGGATGGTCAGTTTGTAGCACAGACCGTTCGTTGAGTGTGCCGTAGACTTCACCTTTTCCTTAGTTTCTTAACCCGCCTGCACGTAAGTTCTGCGATTTTTCCCCGTGCACGATCTTATCGGGCTATCCGTAATCTTTTTCCATCGTGACAGCTCGAGCCTCTCATTTGCTCTCTCGAAGGCTGACGAATTTTTGCGAGGCGACGTCCTTCACTTTCGCGCCGTTAAATCGGAGGTTAGAGTTTAGAGTTGGCGAGAGACAAAAGTTAGAAATGGACTTTTGCAGACACCACCCTAGAAGTGCTTGCAATTCCGTGATAATACGTTGTAAACTAAATGTTTTCCGTTTGCTGATGTTCATCGTTTTACTTCCTTTTCATTAGGTTAGCCTATACCGCTTTTGCTCCAGTTGCTACGAGGAGCAGAAGTATGACTTTTTAATTTTCATCTATTGCTGCAGACAAAGTAGCCTCGACTTTTCAAAGTTTGTGCTATTCGTTTTTTATTTAGTGTGGCTTTCGCACGAGATACGTTATTTACGGATGGATACGTCTAATTTTAACAGAGGTGAAAACCGTTGAAGACATTGTGGTGTACAGATTTGCGGCATTACTAGGCATTTTTTGGGCATTAGTTTGGGTATTAGGCCTTGCTAGGGCGTTATAAAGATAAATTAAGATAATATAAGATAAGAAGATAAAGTAATGCACACTGGGCATTAGTGGGCATTGGTGTACAACATTTTGGTCTGCGGTTTCCCCCTCGATTTTGACTACATCTAAGGGGGGTATTTGTAGTAAGATGTTATATTTGAGACCCGGTCTACAAGAAGTTGTTAGTCGTTAGTCCGAAGTCGGAACTATACATCGGTCCTTTTCCTTTCTGGGTGGAAGAAAAAGGACCGACGTATAGTTCTGACTTCTGACCAACAACTCGTTGTAGACTGGGCCTAAGAGAGCGTCTTAAGAACATCTTTATTCCGTAGCAAATGAAATATTCCATACAGCATTTTTAGATAAATTTAAGACGGTCTTGAATATGCATAAGATCTGACTATAGGCGGTATTCATAGTCAGATCTTTTATGATCGTCTTAAGATTATCTTTACTCTGTTTAAAATGTTCCGTACAGCATCTTAGGATCTTAAAATAGTCTTAAATATAAGATCTGACTACGAGTGCCGGCCTAAGTGTTACTGCTATTTATCTAATTACGCGAAAGAATCCGGACAAGTTGTCAAGTAGAAAATTTTGCAGAAGATGTCTTGGCTCTTTGGCAAAAAGAAGCACAGGGATTCACCTCCCGAATCCAGGGATGAGCAAGAGGAACGGCCTCCCGCGGACCCAGGGGACGACTTCATAGTTATCGAAAGAAGGCGAACCTCCTTGCCACCCAACGTTGGTGACCAGGGTGCGCCATATCCCGGTGGATTGTATCCGTTCATAGGCGGAACACCGTTGAACCCCACAATGTCGGTTGGCAATTTACCCAAGCTAGCTCAGCAAGTGGACGCTCCGCACTATCTAAGCGGCGTGCCATTCAAGTTGTGCAAACAGTTGCAAAGTAACATGAACAACGACTTAGAGATAGACGGTCTACGGATTAGCGAAATAATGTCTTTCGTAGAAAGATTAGAGGATCAGAATTACGATTACGACTTCTCCCTTGAAACGGGGGTTATTACAGAAATGGACAGCAGAACTGACGACTAACTTGAACTCCGATTGTTATGTAAATGGATATGTGTAACGAAAATTCTACGAATTAAAGAATCAAACTTAAATACGTATGTATTTCTTAATTAGATGAACATATAATAAAGTTATTTTTTAAGAAGTTAACGTTGTTCGGTATAATAACACTGTAATAGACTTTAAGTTTGATTCTTATATTCTACACAGACCGCACTGTTTTAAAGCGTTCCTATCTTTTAAGAACAAATAACGTGACATTTAAAGTGATTGCGAAAAAGAAAGTGTACAAATGCGTTTGAGAAGAAAATTGACTTGTAGGCATCAATCATTATGGGGAAAAAAGTATACGTAAGATTAAATTTTTATATATTTAAGTTGTTTAGGGAGATAGTTTCAGTGCCACACTATTGCCATACTGCTACAGATGTGATTAAAGCACACGTTTGATATTGCACGTTTTATGACACGTTGAAAAGTGCTTTAAAAGTTGTATCGATTATACAGCTGTATATAAGTAAAAATGTAAAATAATAGACAAAAATAATTACTTTCTTTAGGCGTACACACATACATGTATACAGAACGCGTAACGTCATGGAAGAGCCATACATCTTGGACTTAATTTTATTGTTACATAACGCTTATATAGACAATGTGTATGCGCATTTTAAGTTGCAAAACTGAAAGAAAATAAATTATATTTATATCTAATAAATGTAGACAGATGTGTTCTGCTAAAGTTTGGCATGGCATCCCTTACGATCTTGCTGCATCTCCCGCACTTAAGGATGCAACGCCAAAAACTGCCGTTTCAGAAAAGCTACAATATATTAATACAGGGTGTCTGATAAGTTTGTTCTCAACCGAAATACGTAGACAGATTAGGGCAAGCTGAAGAGAAAAATCAGATACCATGATGCAAAATCCGCAATAGTTATTGAGTTATTAATTATTACGTCTAAGCGAATGAACGCGCGGAAACAGGCTTCCGAGTGTAGGCCGGGCTCGGTGGGCGTAGCGGGCCGCGCGCGAGCGGCAAGGGAGCCTGTTTCCGCGTGTTCATTCGCTTAGACGTAATAATTAATAACTCAATAACTATTGCGGATTTTGCATCATGGTATCTGATTTTTCTCTTCAGCTTGCCCTAATCTATCTACATATTTCGGTTGAGAACAAACTTATCAGACACCCTGTATATAAGGATGTTCTTACTTGCCAAATTCTCGTAGAGTATCTCGTAAAATGTTTTGGGATAATTATAAAGTGACATGATAAATCTATAACTGTAAATTGACATTTTATAATATACAAGGTAACTAGTACCAGTAGTTGACGCCTGCTACTTTTGTTAGAAAAAAATTAGATGTGAAAACAGGATATAGATTTGAACTGTCACTTCAAGGGGCAAACACTGTAGTCTATATGTATCCCGTGTTCAGTTGCCTTATTTTCTTAACAGAAGTGGCAGGTATTAGTCACTGATACACTTACCCTATGCACTTATACCTATATGTACTTAACTTACACACAAACTTAATGTCAATATAATTGTAACAAGTATGAAAAAGGGTAACCAGGTCTTAAGAAAGCCCAGAACACTGAAACAAACATGATAAATCTTGGTGATAATAGAGAAAAAAGAATGAGATATTTCTTTTTGAACACATATTTTGTTTCTACCTGACATACTTTCCGTGAATCAACATCAGGAACGCAAGTTTTACCATGTTCCAATTGCTCGAGTCACCATACGACATCAGGTTCAAAGCTGTCGCCACATGCGAATGACAGTTGTCACAGCATAGATTGTGCTGTAAGAAAGTCAGTCTTTGTCCGCAGTTACAAATAGAGACCTCCTACCCTTCGAATTCATTTGCCAAATGGTTTTCTTACCATTCTAGCTTTGTAAATCTCGCTAGCTTCCATTACACCCGCGTCCCATCCTTGTACGCCTCCCTTGGCCTTGGTATAATCCAGTTGCCAATATTTCGTAGGTTTACCGAATGCCATGTTATCTTCGGAAACATAGTAAGGGCCAGCAAAATCCCTTATCACTCCCGTTGACGTCGCAATGCCCATGTGTCCGATGAAGGGCAGGATGTATCTTGAAAATGAACAAATGCTTATATCAATTGCAGGACTTTGAGAAAGAAGTTTATACACTTCACGAATTGTCACATTTTGTGAGAGTTGTCAACGTACAATAAATAATAAGCGTTGCCACCTCGACGAATATTAAATGTGTAGAATCAAAGACGAGGTTATGGTCAGAACGCATTTAACCGAGAACGACTTACGTCAGGATGGGCAACGGGGTCCAAACGATGCAGAAAGGGAACCTTTGTCTCTCCGCGTGAATGCTGAGATCCATTTTGGGCGAATCATTCGGCAGCTCTGGGATATCCGTCAGTAGATCAGGGTCTCTCATAACTCGCTAACGTATCGCTACCGCGTCACAACAAGAGGATATATGCCTCAGCCGGCGAACTCCTTCAGCTAACTTTGTTACCGACACAGTCAAATATAGTTTTCGCGCTTGTAATTCTTTTTATTAGCTTTTACGCACAAAATAATACCAGGATAAGTTGCGGACCGCGTAGCAGAACATTTTTATACTTAAAACACTCAGTTTAGAAGTCTAGTAAAAAAGATATTGGTATTTGAAATTTTCAATTCGTACTTCTAACTAAATTTGAAATTGGCTTTAAAATTCTTCCACACAATTAAAGTACGCATAATGATAAAATCAAGAACAGTCGACTTTATATTAAAAACACAAAGAGAAATTAAAACTATGACTTTATAAGTAATTCAGGTTACCTATACATCACAGAAAGTTAAATGTTGCTGAAACGTTGCAATGTAGAATGTTGAAGTATAAATATGTTTTCAACGTTGAATCTAAGTTAATTTTTTACATTGACTCTTTATGTTGCTGCAACGTTAAAACAATAGCGAAAAAATTATGATTTTTTAATACTCAATTGCGATTCATTGCTATAGGCCTAGTTTACACCGATTATTTAATACGCGTATCAAATAGTAAATAACTAGTAAATGGATTTAGTCATTGGCTAATCAGTTGAAATACACTATTTGATACGCGTATCAAATAATCGGTGTAAACTAGACTATTATGTGTCTAACTATTTGTTTTAAAGCCAATATTGGCCACGAAATAAATATTGCGCAAGAATAATTATATAATAGATTTATATAGGAAATGCATTGGCCAATATTTATCAGTATAATACGAATATGGTCTAATATTGATTTGATATCGATACAATATTAGACCAATATTGCCTAGTAGGCATAATGGCTAAATAAGAAGAGACGTCCATCTTACAATATTGGACCAATGTTGGGAATATTAGATTTACATATTTCCCAATATTGCGCCAACGTATTGTGCTACTAAGGATTAGGAAACGACATGCAATATTTTATTTGCTGAGATGTTACAACAAAAATATTTTTCGCCATAATTGTCATTTTTATTCCTTCTTTATCTCAGAAGACGAAGTCGCATAATTTATTTCAAAGAAATAAATAAATTGCACTTATCATTTATCTATTTACAGTCACGAATGTACGATTGACTTCGAAAAGCAAGAACGAAGCTAATTGGCTAAATTTAAAGTAAAAAATCTAAAAAGATAAGACAATTTTATTACACAAGACAGTTTTTAATATCTACCAATTTTACCATGATATTATCTGGTTGTACTTTGCGGGGTAGTGTAAACTGCACGAACGACGTGATCTCCATGTGCTCGAGGGATGCCATAAGAGTGCCTTATTCGATATTAGTGAGGTATATGACAGCGTCTCCGTGCTAACGAAATTATACACAATTACGTCGGGTTTCCTGGCGGAAAGTGCAGAACGTCGCTTTCCGTGCTACGAATATGTCTCAATCCAAATATGGTAAGGAATACAGTGATCGGCGCCGTTCGTTCGCGGCAATTTACAGAAAATACTAGCAAAGTTTTCGATTTAAGCACGTCAAAAAATAAGGATAGTTATTTTTAGATATTAGTTAGACCTCATGTTTCTTTCTCTCTCTATTTATCCTCTATATTTTATATCTTATCTGTTCCTCTCGAAGATTGTATATATTTTCTATAAGCCTGCGGCAATTAATCCGTTAGCATTTCGCACGTTTCTTTCATAAAATGCTGTCGCGGATACAAGTGATCTTCGTGACGTTCTGGTGGATCTTCGCAACGGCTGGGAACATTATACGAAACGAGGACATTTGTGGGCCTCATAATGGCAGACGTCTTTATGTGGAGCTGGGCGAGAAGGGCATCCTCTACGCGAAGAACGTAACTTTCGTCAGAAATTCACCGAGACAACTTATGCCGCGTCTTTACGCCACCACCGTCAACAGTTCCCATCATCAATGCAGCCTCGAATTAGTCACCTGTCCGTCCTGCGTGATAGTTGTTACCTTCAAAAACATCGCGCTTTCACATCATTGTGGCGACGGAGGAGTCGTGATGGACAGCCCGTGCAGGTGAACACACTATCTCGAGCGAAATAACAAATTAAATAGTGAGAGAACAAGATCGGCCCCATTTTTTTTCGCATTCGATTTTGGTCACAAAGTAGGTACCAAACGAAAGGTCTCGTCAAGCCGATTACAAATATGTCAGTCTCAGAGTGTACCTATTTAACGTTCCAGAGATAATGGACACTTGTTCTCACTCTTTTACATCGTATTCTGGCTGTGAAGGATATAGATCGTCTAAAATGATCTTTATTCTTAAACCATAATTTTCGAACTTGGTATTTATTCTAATATATTTTATCTGCTATTGCTTGCGTATATAAATACGTAGCACAATGAAGCTTGTCAGCTTCAAAATTTTCTTTTTACTCACACTTGTTATACTCGACAGAGTGTGACGTCAATAATTTGTGTCATTTTTATCATACATATTTTTAAAGGAAGTCTCAGCAAATTGATGAAAAACTGACACGTACGCTGAAAACAAATTTCCGCTACCGTAACTAATCATGACGTGCTAAAAATATTGTGCTGCTATAACTATAAATTTCTAAACCACAGCAAATGGTTTGCTGTCGCACCTAATACAATAGGCGCAGTTGCAAAATATCAGCTACCACAACTAAAATAGCTGTCCATATTTTACAACCGAAATTTAGTTTACCACATGCAGTTTTTTTTCGTGTAAATTCAAAGACGGTTCAATAATCGACCCGTCAAAATTTCCATTTTAATACTCTCTTCGTGTCTTTTCTGTTCTTTAAAATAGTTACAAGTTAAGAAATCTAACAATAAGCCATGTATGAAATGTGTTCAAATTTTAAAGAAGGGCAGAGAAAGAGAAAGATATTTAGTGCCTGGATTTGAGAAAGATATAATAATGTAATACGTATAATTATGAAAGAATACAGATTCAATATAATTAAATAAGCTGCGCTAAGTTAGTTAGTCATTGTTATACATATACCGAACGGTAATAGTATTTAGAACTAGAAAACAACGTCAGTAACTGTGCTCTCTCTCTCTCTCTCTCTCTCTCTCTCTCTCTCTCTCTCTCTCTCTCTCTCTCT
>NW_011967214.1:918148-965334 GCF_000949405.1 Vollenhovia emeryi | reverse complement strand
CTCTCTCTCTCTCTCTCTCTCTCTCTCTCTTTCTCTCTGTCACGGATATGGCTTAAATATATCGCAGTAACCGCGGCAAACTCACTTTGTAGCCGTATATCCGTTTCGTAGATGCGACTACGTGTGGCTTTCGGAACCACCTTACGAGGAGGTTTCCGGCTCGCCCTTCTGTGGATTGTACGCACCAATCACGTACAGATCGAGCACGAGAACTCTGTCTATAACTCTACTCTACAGCCAATCCCACAAGCACGCGTTCACCATCGAGTACACGGCAGAAAGTTAGTAAGGATAATTAACGTACTAATAATTTTGATGTGAGTTCACATCAATTTTTTAAGAGCTGCGGCACGCATTTAGAATCAACACTAATGGCCGAACACAAGCATAATAGTCTTCAGATATATAATCGCATTGAATGAAACGTTAAAATAGCACGTGGAGCCCTAATTGGATTAAAGAATTTAAAATCCTATATTCTATTTGCGGTAAATCTCAATTCTATTTGCGGAATCTCGTAGAGGGTGCCAACGCGAATTTCTCGATACGCCTTAACGTAAATTCGTCCATCGCGCGGCGATATAAATGCTTTTTTTTTCTAATCGAATGTCAATCATGACCGCGGCGCGGACCAAGTATCCTGGAATCGACGCTTTCGTTCCGCAGGAAATAGATTACATCTGAAAGGGACGGAAATGACATCGAGAGCGCCGACAAAGGGTTTGAACAGGACCGGCAGTGGTATTCTGACCTCGCCGTTTTTCCCGGCTCGATATCCCCGCGACTTGGGCTTGGAATACATCATAACGTGCCCCAACGAGGCCCCCTCCTGTCGCATCAGGTTGTTGTTTAGCGACTTTCAATTAGCGACGGTCTCCATAATGGAGGTGCATTTCTAATTATCTTTTAATTATACAGTCAGTAGCAATTAGAGAAACTTTTGTGAAATGAATCAATGTCAAATCTTTTTTGAGAAACTTTTGTCACGAAAGGTCTGCAACATTTTTTGTAAAAGTAATTAAATAATATGGTTTGCAAATCCAGAAAATGCTTAAGATATTAGACCGTTTTCTGGATATTAAATTTTCTTTCGTGTAAACAATTCCGTGAAGAAGATCTTCGATTTTGTTTTGAATTTTCAAGGATCCTATGGCAAGTTAAGACGTAGAATCTATGTCTGATTAATTTTTAAAGAATTTTACGTATCGCCATACGTTGACGCTTGCGTGTCAATTTATCGTCATCAGTTTTACGATTGGAACGGACAACGTTTGGACGTGAGTAGCGGTGCGCGATTTCGGCCGCCGGTCATAGTGAGCTCCGGTCCGTCTTTGCTGATAAGATTCTATGCGAATGGTGGTACCGGTCTTGGTTACAAGGCCTTTTACTCCTTTGTGATCGGCCATACGTACGACAAATCCGTACAACCGATCACCGACTGCGGCGGATACGTGGAAAATTTGGGCGGTACCATCACGATGATGAACATGGTCGGTCGAGGAGTGAAGATCTACGATTGTGTTTGGCTAATCAGACCACCGAAGAATTTCCTGCATATGAAGACGCACATGTATCTGAAGGTAGTGGGTTTCGCTGACATGGGTGAGTTGCCAACCAAAATACTTAATTAAAATGCGTAACAAAACGAGAAAAATTGAAGCGAGAAAAATTGCGTGTCCACAAACGTCTCGTGGAATACGTGCAAGGCGGAAGTAATCGATGAAAGTAACAGAAGTCGGATATAAAACTTTTTTCCTCTTATTTCTTTCAATCAATTTGAATTAGTTAATCCTTTCAATCCTTTCCCGTTACCCGGGAGAAACGAAATTAATGTGATTCTCGGCGACTGCGAGAAATTGGTTTTCTTTTCCACAAGTACCGCGCTATTACGCTGGAAAGAAAATTTTCGCTACCGTACACGGAGAGACCGATATGGTTACCACATGTCTAATTAGGATTGGCACAACCCCAATAAATAGTAATATTTGGGACAGCTATATCTATGGTTGTTATATCCATATTGGTTAGTGGAGACAACTATATGCGTTTTGTGCAGCAACCTTCGAAAATATCGGTCTCTCCGTGTAGCTGTCCATATTTTATAACCGAATTTTAGTTGCCACATGCAGTTTTCAGCTACGGCAGTTACATTCTTCTTTCCGTGTACAGCGCAATTATTTTTCAGCCGGCAATACGGAGTTGATCATCAAGGAGGGTCCGACTTCGGCCCTGATGTCGCTGGAAGTTATTCGACATCCGGCGAGTCAGTTACAACCGCTCAGACATCGGGAACACGTCGCGCCGGTCACCAGCGGATTCCACGTGAGTCTTCGTGGTACATTCAGTCCAAGTTCTCACTTGGCGATCGCTTATGCGGCCTTCAGCTACATGGGTGAGTCTGTCCTTGATGGAGACGAGTCGCGGGATAATTTCGTCTCATTTTAATTAAGTGCATGTTTCGTTTGTCTCTGATTGAATCGAATGTTACAGATTGCTTTGCGGGTACCGACTTTCTTTGTCAAAATCACAGGTGCATTCTAAGCCAGTTGAATTGCGACGGTTTCGACCATTGCGGTGACAACAGCGACGAACCAGCGACTTGCTTTCAAAGTACGTATCTTCAATTCTGAGCAATTAGAGATTTGACTTGAAAGAGACTTCAAAAATGGTTAAAGTTACTTTGGATGCAAAGAAAATGTTGTCAAGATCATTGACAACGTAAAAACACTCTTTTAAAGCGAGATAAACGTGCTAACTGCAGCAATAAGTATTTAAATATGTATAAAATCTTTAATAACTTTAAGTTTATATCTTTAAATAATAACCTTTTACAATACGCATTTTTTATACGCAATGTGTTTAAATACATTATATACAATATAAGTAATAAAATAAATACACTAAATACAATATAAGTAAATACAATATTTAAGAACATACAAAAATATAATATATTTAATTTGTGCTGCTTTTAATTAAAAAATTTTTAATTTTTCATTTTATCCGTAACAATCGGATGATTTAGTTGTGTTCTTTTTATTATGAATTGCTTCTCAAATAAAATGTCATGTACAGATTGGGAGATGGAGCCGCGTGATCGTAAGTGGCATATGAACAAAGCGAATTACTACTTTCCGAAAATAGATCGATATCCCGATCTGAAAACGGCCACCCTGGTATTCGTTGCCAGTAGCCTCGGCCTGATCGTTCTAATATCGGCTCTCATTATACTGCTGTACAGAATAGGAGCCAGGGCTAGGCAACAAAGAGAACTGCAGTCTCGTCTGGAAACAATCAGCGAGCTTTTAGGTAGGCGTTTCCCTTTGCGGGAAAAAAACTCGTTTAATTCGGAATCCCGACACTTGTAGTACGTTTGCTCAAAGTAAGAAAATTACTCGAAAGGAAGTTATTTATTTGGAAAGATCGAATCAAGAGCGTGACGAAAACAATATATTTCTTTTAAATTATACAAAGTGCAACAGGAAGATCTGACATACAATTTCTATTTTAAACTTACGGAATTTATAAGCTACGTTGACTCATGATTTGTTTTGCAGAATTGAGAAGAACAAAAACTACTTCATATTAATGCAATATATATAAAGAGAATGATGTTTTGTTTTCCTACTGTTATTATTTTATAGAAAATAGAAACACATATCTTATAAATTTAATTGTTACCTTTTAAAAGTAAAACAAACGCGACCGATACACTTTTATTAGGTTGTGGATGCAAAAATTACTAGACGTCGCAAATTCCAAATAAAACTCGGGACACATTAACTGCTAATGGGAGATGGCTCCCGTAAGCGAGTGCGAGCAAAACGTCTCTCACGTCACTCCGGACAGTTTTTGATATTACAGACGGTGCACGGATCGATGAAATATCTATTCCGGACGATCCACCCGGCTACGAGGCCCCGCCGGACTACGAAGAAGTCGCCAAGCTCGCCTTGTCAAAGAAGGCTCAATGCTTGAACCGCGACAGAACTCGTAACAGAAACTCTCTGAACCAGTAAGACGGTCCTTTCTTTCATTCTATATTTCATACAAGCAGGGTTGGGAAGTAACTCGTTACTTGCAACGAAGTTACAGTTACAGTTTTTCTAGTAACTCTAACTTTAACTTCGTTACTTTCTCTCCATCTGTAATTGAAACTGACCTCAGTTACATTTTTCCGATAGAGCTAGTAACTAGTTTAATAGTTACTTTATTTTTTAAACAGCCATAGATCGCATTTTCCCAAACCTTCATACAAGATATTTTAAAATTAATGAATGAAATTGCAAGGACAAATCTTCGAAAAGTTGTAATTGTTGCAACAAAGCTTATTTATTGCAACAGTTTAATTTCCCTATGTCAACATTCTATAAAAATAATAAATATTTCAGATTAAATATAAAAAAAATAGTTTTATTTTTCGATTTTTATTCTTAAAATTGAAATTAATTGTATCTCGATATTCTTTTTCTCCACAATTTTCCCTTGCAATTTAATATAAGGTGGTCCATGATTTATTAACTAAGTAGTTCATTATTATACACGTATTTTGATTGGTCAAAACTTTCTTTAATTTGTAATTGAATAATTAAAAATAATCTCCTGCGGATACTTTGATGACAAAATCCTGCTAATCAGATTCTGATTGTTTCAAAGCTGCACAGTTATCCCGAATTAAATTGTAAATTTTGTTTTAAATTAAGGCACGACGAGGACGTGAACTCTTCTACTTATTTGGTCGTGGAGGGCGCGAGCAACGGTTGTAGCGACCAAACGAATACGGTAACATCGAGAAACGATCGACGTGCGCTAGGTATCCCCGAGAGTCCGCCGCCTCCGTATATCACACCTCCAGGAACGATATTGAGAAACGTGAACCTAAGTAATTTATCAGCGTCAATGAAACAAATTTGCCCCGTTCGTCGCACTTGGTTACGACGCAGCGCGCAATATCCTCAGTCCTCTTCTGGCGATCGTCCACCTCCCGAGAGTCCAGCCTCACTCACGAATGTCGGAGCTCTTGGTACAAGTCGGGCGGATTGCGTCGCTTCGGGTACGAATCGACAGTCGGATAATTCTCCGAAGGGGGTCCGGATCGTACGTGAAACTGTCCAAGAAGACACAGTCGTATCGGAAGAGAACAGCCGAAACGTTTCAGAAGAGAATTGCGACGAGCAAGTTGACAAGATTTCTTGATTTTTGTATGGAGAGGAAAGTCCCCAATTATGAGATAGCGGAGTTTCTGCTAAATTAATAGGCATCATTTGTTGGTTCCACCATGAATTTATTGCCCTTGAAGTGAAGTTTGTTCAGTGGAAAATTGATCGTTAGATCGTGTAATCGTTGCGAAAAAAGATTTGTGATTGTATTTGGACGTTGAAAACCTGCTATCTCATATTAGAATCTTATCTCATAACAGAGGACTTTCCTACATATATAATATTATATATTTTTATTTTATTCTTATTGTCTTTATATTGAATTTTTATTGAAGAGTTGACAGTTTGGACGGGAGGAACGCCTGCAACTGCGAGGGTGCGTGCGGCTGTGCCATTAGCTGCTCCAATCTCCCAGTCGGCAATCAGTCAGCATCTGTGACAAGCGTCGAAGATCGTGAGATACCGGAATGCAATCAAACGGCGATCGTGTCCTCTTCCGCGAGGAAGATCGATGGACATCAAGAGGAAGATTTCCCCCTCTCTAAGAGAGCTATTGTCAAGCTTCTGGGGTCTAAATTGACGAAATCGTCTCATCATAGCACCAACTTGACAGCTGCCTTGTCGCCTTGTGGCACTTTACGTTGTTCCTCCAAGTTCTTCCGCGACAGCTGCGTTAACACGACCAGCAACAGCTACGACAAGCTGCAGGACGATTTCAACATTGTATCGGAAGCGACCAGCGGCGTCGGATGTATCGGTTCCAGAACGACGGTGAACACGCCGAGCGGTACACCGAAGAACATCAATGGATATCACGGGCATTGCTGCGCTCGACGACACTCTAGCTGCGATCTAGACAGTCTGTACGAAGGTGTCAGGGTCCTCGACTCGTACCTGGCACGCAGAAGCCCCAACATCGGCCACGAACACCGACAATCGGTCACTATGATACTATTTGGTACACCAAAGCACGGATCCACGTGCAATCTAATCGCGTTGTCGCGACAAACGAGGCGAGAGAGATACATGCGCGCTCGTACTTGGCGTTCGAGTGAAGATGCCTCGTCGAGTTAATTCATTCTCACGTTTGCGATGGAGCCGATCGACAACAGAAAGGTAACGGATCAGCAGTTGTGATAATTTTTTTGACGAACAGAGCAACGATTGAACAACCCTAGTAGCACAGCGCCTTGGTTAAACATTGACCCAATACAACCAAAATATTGGGGCAATGTTTAACCGATGTTTGATGAATGCACTATGCCACTAGGGAAGATAGATTGACCCGCGCATCGGAATTTACTAAAAATTAGTTTATCGAAAGAAACTTCGCCGGTAACGCATTAAAAATACAAAATCGGAAGTAATGCATAATCTTTGGTAATAATTATGTATATTCTTGTAGATTTAATTGTTGAATTAAATGCCACATTATTTACAATTAGATTACAACTTTGCAGTATAGGTACACGTATAAAAAAAAACGAAAGAAGGTAAAAGAAAACGCTTACGTATAATATTCTTATAATTTATTACAAAGTTAATTTGTTCATGATTGTGAGTAAAAATAATTTGAATTGTACATTTCCCAGCTTTAGTCAAAATAAATACCAGGAAAGTTATGTTGCTTATAAAAAAAATTAACATCTACTTAAAAAGGTAAAAAACTTCTGTACAGTTATTGATAATTAAATGCTACGTAAAATAAGTTTTTAATAAAGATTACAATTATCGAGCGCAATCGCACCATATATCATATTGAACTCTGTGACAGTCTCATTTTTAGAAGAAAAAAAAAAGAAAAAAAAGACAAGAGAAGGTGGGTGAGGTAAGAAACGATTGCACGTGACATGGCGTTAGTAATAATTTAATGGTTTACCGTAAAAATACACTATCCCCAAAGACGTATACGCGAATCTGTGCAAATATGATCCCCGAGCTAATAATTCCATTTGTGTCTGGAGAATCGTCGAACGATACGCGGTAAGTTTGCGTTTGTCTTCGAAACTGGGATTAAAAACGCCTGCTCAAACAATGCGATGCTTCTAAACGCTTTTGGCAATTATATTCTACTTCTGTCACCTAAGGAATTCGCTTTGACTTGGCTTGGCTGACTCTCGACGTGGATCCTACGTCTCCAAATAATGACGAAGCATTCGTTAATTACACGACTTTTAATTAGACCGAGACTTACGTCCACCTGCTGTTCGGAATAAAGCGCGCGTAACGTCGTAGTAAAATATATGTCAAATATTCATTGGCCTTTGTCTTCAGCTTACACATAAAGTTCCATACTTCTCGTACGCGAGCGATTCACACACTTTGTAACGAAATGTACAGAGTTTTTGTCTCAGACCCCCAAAGAATATCTTAGGGACAAATCTTTTGGTAAACTCGCGACTGACTTTGCGAACCGAATATTAAGAGATCCGCCCGTTGGGGAAAAAACTTGTCCAAGAAATTTGTCTCCGAGATATTAATTGGCAGGTCTGGGACAAGCTATAAATTTATTATCTGGGCTCGTTCTCATTATCACGCTACTATCACCAAAATATTGTCATATTTTGGTTCGCGCTCGTTCGTGCTTGCTTTCGCTTAAGCTACGATGTCTCGTAGAGCAACGTAAAATCTACGGCGCTCGGACCGTCGGTGCGGGAAGTAGAGAAGTTCGGTTTCGACCCTCGGTTAGCACAGAACGGATTTGGCACTTGTTGTAGGACAGGCACACGCGTTACACTTACAAACAGCTAATGCCTTGTGATAACACATTCGTAAGAGGGGACGAGCGTCATGAACACCACCACATTCATCCTCTCTTCCGGATATGTTCTTAGCTCTTTCACACGCCTACACCGTACTTAAGCCTTCATGCATCTTTAACGTACATCGATTCGAACGAAGTGTCGCACATCTCGCGATCGATCGAAGGCGCAACGATACGTGGAAAATATTCCCACCTGTGCGGTGACCCGCGCGTCTCCGATAAGATATGTACGATAGCGCAGTGCACCATTAATTGTACGACAAATTACCGAGGTGCGGAATTCGGATTTATTTCTCACGCAATGCGCGCTCCGTCACGATCATTTCTTCGCCATTAAACTACACGAATGTGGTAGAGTCTATACAAGTCGGCCAATTGTCAAAACTTCAAATCCAGAATCCAAACAAAATCCAGAATCGCGCGAATGTATAATACTTTTGAATACCATAGGCATACCTTTTTATAAATTTAGTATCTCCTCAGCTTTTTGTTTAGTAATACTTTTGTAGACGTGCGCAGCATCGCACGTTTCTCAACGTAATCCATAATTTTTGGCCTCTTGCTCGTACTCAAGTTTCCATTCGTTAACGGTAACTTTATTTGGAGAGATCAATACATTCCTTGGTATCGAACCGACTATCATCGCTTATTATTGCGTAGCTATGGCTTCAGAAAGAATCTAGTCTCGGCTAGTTTTGGTAAACAAAAGTATGTCCGCATGCATATGTATATCTGCACTCAGGTCCCTAGTTCCTTGGAATGAGGCAATCAACTTTTGTGTTTGATATGTACCAAGCATATCAGTAGAACTATGCCTCACGCATTTACTCGTTAAATAGAAATAGGTTTAAAATCGTCGAGCGAAAGTAAATATTTAATAAAGCAATTTCGATCGACCGTTGCGGAGACACGTGTCGTAAAACTTGTTTTGCGATTCGTTATGCAAACGTGCGTCGCGAGATCTTACGTTTCAGACAAATTACACTGGTCTACAAAATTGAACTCATTTTCTACCCCAGAAACGAAATCAGCCAATCTTTAGTAAAAATCATTTTAAGCCTTCAAGTTGCCAGAGTTAAAATATCAAATTAAATAATAAATCGACCTCAAACTAGCAGACAAAATTTTTTTATTTTACAACGAAGAAATTTTATTTTTCCTTGCGAAATAAAAAAATTTGTCTGCCTGTTTGAGGTCGATCTATTATTTAATTTAATCTTTATTAATTTCAGAATGTGTCAGTAAACATTTTTATTAGTTCTAGTTTCGATGATATAAAGTTAGAAAGGGTTGAAATTCGCAAAAATTGCTTTTTTGGTTGATTAAAACTTTATAACAAAACATGATACACGATTCAAAAACATTTCTAAAGAAAGCTCGTATCTTTTATTTTGTCAAGAAAAAAATTCAAATGTTTTACTTTATTTGCGAGGGATTGTGCCCAGTGAGAAATGATTCGTCGATCGAAACGACGTCGAATCGACATCGACACCGTCGAATTGACGTCGATTCGACATCATTTCGACGTCGATCGACGAATCATTTCTCGCTGGGTGTAAGTTTGTTTGTCTAATCAAGTTCAAAATCATTTCAGGGATGCAAACATTACATTTGCAAAAATTGAATTTTTTCTTGATAAAACAGAAGATAAGCTTTCTTCTCAATCGTTTTTGAGTCATTTATCACGTTTCGTTGTAACGTTACAGACCTCAAGAGCGGTTTTGGAGACTTCAAACCCCTATCTATATCATCGAGACTAGAACTAATAAAAAATGTTCACTAATACTCGGATTTAGCGACCCCGAATTATTGATTCGTCAATTTTCCGAGGCATTTTCGTTATAGACCAGTGTTGTTTAAAGCAACGTTTGAATATTTTTCGCCGCAAAGTATTTTCAATTTGGGAGTCGCTTGTTTTCTAAGCAAGTTATACATTTCCAGCTTAAAATAGTTGACTCCTTTCTGCAACGATCGCGAGTCGACTCGTCGAAACGCTAATGAAGTACAAAGTCGCGATAACGCGTACAAAGCCTTGAAACTTGAGTGGGTTCGCGATGTCTACTTGACGCAGTGACAATACTGCTTCATGCCACGATTTAGACACCTGGCGCTCACGGCGTAAGGGTTGATTCTGCTGACCTCGCTGTCGGATAGAGTGTAATTGCCGTCGCCGTAATACCTGATGGTCACCTCGAAGTTGCCGTTGCCGGGTGCCGTCTGAAGCATGTAGAAATACGCGACATTGGACGGGCTATCCATACCGAAGTCGATCACCTGGTCCACCCGGTGCACCTTCTTCAGCTTGAGCTTTGCGCACAGCCGCCGGCCCTTCTTGTCCTTGTAATTTTTCACGATGCTCTCAACATGATCCAGGAACTTGTGCACGCCACCGGCGACGATCCTGTCGTTGACGTTGACCGACTTGAAGGCCGTACAAGTGCACCAATGATAAGCCACACCCGCGTCCTGGCAGCCCCTTTCTCTGGGGACGGGGGTGAACAGGGACTGGCAGGTAGAACATCCCGAACTGAAATCGGCGTCGCCGCCTGCGATAACGAGGACATCCCGCAGCGTCTCGTAGAGATCGAAGGGCGAGGTGAGTCGGTTCTGATTCACCGCGAGGGCTCGATGGGCCTCGGGATTCTCTCGGCGGAACCATTCGGGCAGCCAGATGTAGATGTACGGTAATCTCTCCTCGTACCAGCCGACGAAGGTGTTGCGAAACTCGCCCCAGCGCATGCCGTGGTCACTCAGGAAGACTATCATGGAGTCGTTCAGCATTCCCTCCTGTTCCAAAAACTCGAATCTCTTCAACACGCGGGCGTCCATCGACGAGATGCTGTTCATGTTATCGTGGCTGATCGTGTTCGTCCAGAAGAAACCAAAGTACGGCACGCCGACGAAGGTTTGGGCAAAGTTCATGGCGTAGTCGAAGATCCGTTCGAAGCTCAACTCGGGTCCCGTACAGTATTTCATGTTGAATCTGCAAACAGCGCGGACAGAAATCTCTTCAGTGCAAAAAGATCAGGTTGCTTTTTGAACGGTACATGGAGAGAATTTTCTCTTAAAATTTATCCTGAAAATCATATGAATGGGATGTTGTGGGACAACATCGTGTTGTCCCAAGATTACATAATTTTCAGGATAAATTTTAAAAGAGAAAATTCCCTCCGCGTAGTTATAAATAATAGTACTTACAAAATTAAATTTCGTTACCTTTTCTTGATTTTGAGAAGCTTCTCGCTGGCCAGCATGTAGGGTCTCAAGTAGTAATCCGTAGGCGGCTCGACGAAGCCGACCTTGAGGTAGTTGAACGTGTTCAGGATGGTTTCATCCTCTCCGTAGGCCGTGACGTAGCCGGCGTTGCGAAAGTTGTGCCAGAGGAAGGGGCAGTTGTCGAGCTTGTAGGCCACTGTCGGCTTGCACCGCGAGTACGCCTGCTGCGGGGTCTGACCGGTCAGGATCGCCATCAGATTCGGAAACGTGTTATCGCCGATCTTGTTGTAGCCCTTCAGACCGATCCAGCCGGTCTCGCGCAGATATCTCTCGGTCTTCGGCATGGCCCGGTAGAAGTTCAGCCGACTGACACTGTCGATGCCGAGGACGAGCACGCTTAACTTCCTCGAAAAGTTTCCGGTTTGGTTGCCGTTGTGATCTATGCGCTCGCGTACCTTCTCCGGGTTCAGGATCGCGTGAACGTTCTCGTATACCGTATTCGTCGACTGCTTCGCCTTCTTCGTCTTCGCTTTTGGCTTCGACTTCGTCTTCGCCTTGCATGACACGTACGCCACCTCCACTTCGCGCGGAAGCACCACTTGTCCCGTGAAGTTCTCGCACTGCTTGACTCTATTGGGAAGAAATGATCGTGTTTTTACCGGGGAAAAAGTTCTAAATTTATAGGACAAATAGCTTGCGACTCTCCTCAGGTACAGTTTTTTTTAATGCCGTATCTAATAAATAGACAAATTAATTCTTGCCCTAATTCGTTGCTCAGCTGACTAAATTTTGTTTATTCAAGGAATAGTCATCTTAAGATGACATCGGAATTTTTAAGGCATAGAGTGACAATGATAAATCTTACGATATCGTAGAGTCGTAGTTGTCCTTCTTGGGCCTATCCACTTTGGGCCTGACTACGGACGACCAACAGCAGGCGACATCGCTGTGCATGGTCTTTATGGCGGGATCAAGGGAAAGAAACACGCTGCCGTTGGGTTCCCTCGAAATTTGCGAGAGGACGCGATCGTTCGGGCATTTCTCCAGTTTTTCCTTCCTCACGAATCTCGCGATGGACGGTTCCAGAGGCTTTTTGGACAGCATGTGACATTTCGGGTTCCACACGAGGTAACCATCCACCATGCCTATTGCCGAACATAATCCGCTGTAATACCGCTGACCCCGTTGTTACATTTCGATGACATGGGGCGATAGGGAATAAGCGACGCTTTCATGAGGAACGAAAGCATTGGACAGCTGTGAAAACATTTTGGATATCCAAGATGTCGTCAAACGAAACATCCGCGCGTTTATGTATGCTCGTCTATCGTTAAATTAATTGTTTTACCACATCAAGTATGGCATCGTTCATAAATAGTTGACGATCGATGACAAGACACTTTACTTCGCCAATATAAACTTATCAATATTTTAAGGATATCGAAAAGACAAACTTATCGTAATCAGTTATTGATATATGATTTTTTAAACACTGACGTTAGTAAATCTTGCCTTAAATTTTTTATAATATGTATTTTTATAACATATCGCACAAGTTATCGTGACATAAGTAGAAGATTGGCACGTTTACGATCCGCGAGAGTGCGAATGTATCATTTATACGTTCAAAAAAGCGATAAGAGTTTCAACAGTGTAAATATTTGGTTTTTTCGTAACTGCAGACTAGACTGTTTCTGTGTGATGTATTTTAAAGTCCATAAGACAACATTATCTGTTATACTTTTTTAAGTTCACAAGATAATGTTATCTCAATACATGTGAGTCATCGAATTATGAACATATTAATATAGGAATTGTTGCATTAAAATTGTTAACATAAATGCGTTTTCTTGTACAAGTAGGTTTCCACTCTTAAAAAACGATGTGAAAGTTTTAGCGCCGCTTTACCACGATGCGGTCTCCAGTTTGGCTTATTTTATATTGTAAGAGTAACCGTGAGAGTAAAACCGTGTTTTGACAGCTGTCGAACAGATTATTTGCTACAAGCAGATTTTGTGAATAAGTTTTTATAAAAGGAGTGATTTTTTAAACTTTAATTTTATATACACACATACTACGATTAAAAATTTTTTCGGTGTGTGACATAAACAAAGCTCATAAATTAAAATTAAGAAAAAATTTATTATTTGCGATGAGCTGTTTTATACATTTTGTATAAAACTATATATTCTTTCGAAAGCAGCCATGTGTTTGTAACAATCACTTTGTTTTAGTGTTTTGTACATAAACGTATTAACACACACGCGGGAAAAAAGAGTATATGTGCATTAAGGAATGACATAACGCGCTTTGCAATGTTTAGTAATTTAAATAATTTTTATTTTAAGTGTATTGCGAAATATTGTAAGGTAATCGAGATCGAGAGCGACTTCTGGCGCGCTTACGATCACGCGCGGCACCGTCGCGGTGGAAAGTTTCAATAATAGAAATCCCGATACAAGTTTAAGTACGTAAATACTGTTTAATTATACTTGCACTTATTACATGAAAAGAAGCTATTCTATGGCAAACAAAAGTATGTACTCATACAACTATAAAGTATGAGCCTCGGGAACGAGAACGACCACGCGCGATACTGTCTCGGTGCGAAGTGTCGGTTTACTCGCTAACGGCCGATGCCGCGGTTTCCTTTGAAGGCTCTCGAAGGATACGCCCGATTTTGTACACGGTTCCTTCGTGTGTTTCCGCGGAGCACGATATTCGGAGCAGCACGCTTTCGGCGCGTGATACCGTGCTCTTTTCGACGCGCCGTAACGCTCGCGTACGATCGGTGGCACAGGTGCCTTACAATATAATACCTCAGCCAGGCCTGCACCTTCAGGTTCAAACTCTGGTTGAGGTATTATTTTTCGCAATAGACATAAAATTAAAAATATTTACAATTAGACACTACCCGGGAAAGAAATGCTTATATCTAATCATATCTGAGTACATCTAACTCACAATCAGATATAAGCATGTATGGATTTTGTCCCGAGCCAATTATGTGCGACGTAAATGTGAGTTAGATAACGTTCGATAACACACGAATATGTACAAATATTTAAGAGATTTATTTCGATACTTTATCAATATTTATCAAAATATTTCACAAATATTTGTATATAGTCTTTGATTGAATAGATCATATATACTGCTCAAAAGAAATATGGCATAGAAAAATTTTATGCAAAAATTGGTCAACTTTGACTGACGGTAACTTCGCGAAAAATCATCGTAAAATTATGTTCTTCTTTTTTAATTAAAGCTTGAAATCTCTACTTTAAGATACTATAGTTATTTTTTAGGTGTGATGCATCCCTATCACTGTAACACCTTAAATGTGAGGGCATGTTATATTGAAAATTACAAAGTTTGACGGAGTGCATGGACTTGCTACATTTTTTTTCGCAAGGGGATAAACAGGGGGGTTACTGTTTACAGGAACATAAAGTACGAACCTTTCTCTTCAATTTAAAAAAAAAAGAAGTCGCTGCCATTTTTTTTCGCAAGGATACAGTACATTAAAGTAACCCTTGCATTATTGGCATATACCAGGTTGCCGGTCGGATTTTGCACATCATATGGCCCTTTGTTCGTCGCGTCTCATCCGGAATATAATATGCGACTTCTGTGTATCGGTTGCGGTTGCGTTCATTAAATTTTATCACCGACCCCACTCATTGCCGGACTAGAGATGCCTTTAAAAGAAGTGCCTTTAAAAGAAGTCGCATATTATATTCCGGATGAGACGCGACGAACAAAGGGCCATATAATGTGCAAAATCCGACCGGCAACCTGGTATATGCCAATAATGCAAGGGTTACTTTAATGTACTGTCCTTGCGAAAAAAAATGGCAGCGACTTCTTTTTTTTTAAATTGAAGAGGAAGGTTCGTACTTTATGTTCCTGTAAACAGTATCCCCGACAAAAAATGTAGCAAGTCTGTGCACTCCGTCACACTTTGTAATTTTCAATATAACAAACATGCCCTCACATTTAAGGTGTTACAGTGATAGGGATGCATCACACCTAAAAAATAACTATAGTATCTTAAAGTAGAGATTTCAAGCTTTAATTAAAAAAAAGAACATAATTTTACGATGATTTTTCGCGGAGTTACCGTCAGTCAAAGTTGACCAATTTTTGCATAAAATTTTTCTATGCCATATTTCTTTTGAGCAGTGTATGATCATATATGTATATAATAATATAATCGTATTCTATTTTGTTAAATATTTATGACGTATTAAAATAAATCTTTGAAATATTTTGAAAATATTTCTGTGTTATCAAACGATATCTAACTCACATTTACGTCACATGTAATTGGCTAGGGACAAAATCCATACATGCACGGAAAGAACAATGTAGCTGCTGTAGCTAAAACTTAGCAAAATAGGGACAGCTAATATTTTTAGTTGTGATAGCTCAATATTTGCAAAAGCAAACCGTTTGCTGTTGCACCTAATACAATAGGCACAGTAGCAAAATATTGAGCTATCACAACTAAAATATTAGCTGTCCCTATTTTGCTAAGTTTTAGCTGCAGCAGCTACATTGTTTTTTCCGTGTGCTTATATCTGAGTTAGATGTATGCAAATATGATCAGATATAAACATTTTTTCCCGAGTAACATCCTGCCTTGGCTTTCACTCCTTTATTACTTTGTATTTTATGAATTTTATTAAACTCTCATAAAGTTCTTCAAAGTGTCCCACAAATTTTAAAAGAAAATTCTCTCCGTATGTAATATAAAATTAAATCATATATTATACTAATATTGCAAAAATACGCGTCGGGGGGTTCGAACGGCGCGTCGACAACGAGATGTATAACGAGACGGATAAGACTCTTACCTTCAGCGATGTTGTACGACTTGAAGGACGGATACTGTAGAACGTCGTATTCGTACTCGTCGCCGGAAACGAGATAGAGGGTGACGACGATCAGACACGGCAGCAGAACCAAAACCAGGCCGGGCCGTCGGCAGAAGCACTCGGTGAAGCGCGACCATTTCGCCTTCCACATCATGCTGTCGTAGCGGCGCCTTCCTCGGGGTCGCGGGAGATCAGAAGTGACCCCGCGTCATCTCGTCGCGTTTCTGTCAATCTCGTTATATTTCGCGAACGGTTTACCCTCGTCAAGGATGTCTCAACTGTTCGCCGCTCGTCCCCTGATACTCTCGCACGGCATCGCCGATCGCGACGTGGACATCCGTCTTTCCGCGAGCCACCGTTCTCTTCGTCCTCGGCTTCTTCGTCCTCTCGAGAAAGGAAGACTGTCATCGAGCAGCCGCCGTGCCTCGCGAGAACGCCGACACGTGATCGACTATCTCGCTGCTGATGCGCCTCGTTCTGAAATCGAGAGTCGGTCGCTTTCAATGCTTTGGTCGCGGGAAGTGGGACATTTACTTATCGAAGATCTTTATCTACTCCTGCGATGTGTAAATATTCTCTCTCTCTCTCTCTCTCTCTCTCCTCCCCCCCTCCCTCCCTCCCCCCAACCCCCTCAGCTAGATAGCCCAGATAGCCAAGTATAATGTAGCATATTGAACGAACTAATGCATTGCGTGTGTTTAGCAGCGACATAGATATGTATTAACAAATTTCGAGACTAACTTGTAACAATTATTTCTGATTAACATTTATGGGGCATAATTACGGCGCTAATTCTCCTCTAAATAATATATATTGTTCCCTTCAACGGTTTATCCGGTAAATTTTTCAGACTTTGACCTAAAACTTCGACAATTGAAAAATCCAATTAAATGCAATGAATTTTTTTGTAGAAAGTATAGTAATATTATAAACAGTTCACGTAATAAAGATCATTATTAGATCGAAGTAAATACAGAGGAAGAAAAACGGATATCCGGAAAATAATTGAAATATTTGATAACTGAAAATAAAATGCCAGGATATTGCGACTTCCTGTTTAAGCGCCATCAAATTTCAACGAAAAAAAGAACAACGGTACACGTAGCTTCAATAAACCTTAATGAAAAAGAAACATGTAAAAATGTCTCTCAAACTGTATATTGAACTCTACTGTCTAATTTTGACTGCGATGATTTGTTTCTTCGTGTCCCTAAATATTTTAGATAAACGTAATTAATGTGATATCCAAAAACTGTATGAGAGAGAAAGAGATAGATTCTGTAGATTTCGAAAGTATCTAAAGAAAATGTAAGTCATCTTAAAGACTTCGTCATCAACTGTGCCGACTTTTTCTATGTCACCAGTTAAGAGTTAAAGTGGCAAAACATCGAATTGATTAGATAAATGCCGCTTATGCCGCATTGTGAACTTGTACGTTCTCCTCTTGATTGACCGGTAATCGTGCGCGATACAAAGTTCGTCGTAAACTGGTTCCAATTTCATTTCGACGGATGTGCTTCCGATAAGAACTCATCTCGCTCGGTTTCCGGTAGCCGAGCGTATTTAAGGACATACGCGGTCCGAACGTCAATATGACATCCGAAACAAACGCTTTAAATCATTTTTGTTTAATCTTCATTGCGCAATGTATACGCAATAATTATGTGAATAATCATGTAAAGTAATTGCTATTCCGACAGTAAGTAATATCAAACGCAAATTAAAAGTAACTGAGAATAAGTACAAAATAATAATTTTAAAAATATAATAAATACGAATTTTCTAATGACAGTAATAGATACGAAAGAAAGATTTATTTGGCAGAAAATATGTTAATTTAGAAAAGCTAATTTTCCGTTTTAATTATTATCACATGATATTTATTAAAATTTACCCTGAAAATCATGTAATCGCGAGACAACATGACATTTCGAAGAATTTCATGAGAATTTTTGGAAATTTTGCCATACGTTTTACTAGTAATTAACTACACAGCTGAAAAATTTGTGTTAATTTTAACAGATATCACATGTCCCAAACGGTCCACACAAATTTTGTTAAACAAAATTGTGTTAATTTAACATAATATAGATATGTTAAATGGTCACACTAATATACTCTGTTAATATTTTAACACAAAATAAATGCAAATCTCAAAATAATTTGAAATAAATTTTGTGCAAAATTAACTCATTTTGAATGACAAAATGAATTTTTACGTCTTGCAGATGTAATAAGTGAAATGACGGTGCGAAATCACTCTCACTTATGTTATATAGAATAAAATCAACATTTTAGTCTGTAAATTTGAACAGATAAATCTTGTTACTAATAATATAGAACATATGTATTGTGTAAGATTACAAAATAACTACACATTGTGATGTTTTAACATTTCTTTTCAGTATTTTAATAATTTTACAATTGAGAGAGAGAGAGAGGTCAATTAACACAAGAGTAATATGTTAAATTAACACATGAATGTGTTAAACATTTAACACACAAATTTTAATCGGCTTTTAACAAGAAAACACAAATTTTTCAACTGTGTAGTAACTAATAAAATGTGTATTAAGTATAATTACTAAATATATGGTAAAATTTCCAAAAACTTTCATGAAGTTCTTCGAAATGCCATGTTGTCCCACGATTACACGATTTTCAGAATAAATTTTAATCAGGGAAAATTCATAGAACACACAGATATTCCATTTAAAGAAAACTGACTAATAAATTATATTTGTTAGTCATATGTATTTCTTCACTATCTTATCTCGCTTCATAATTCCCGTCTGTATCACAATCTGTATGGGTAATCTGTGCACCTTCCGCTTATTCGTTCGCACAAGACAAGGAAAGGAAAACAATCGTAGTTAAACGCCGATTCTGCGAAATAGAAATTTTTACATAATGCACAAGTGTGCTCGTAGCGCGCAAGTTATGTGTACGTGCTGTTATTGCGTAACGTTTAGCGAAAGAGCAGGAGAGTCGACAAAACCGAAATAACTCGTGGCCACACGCGATAATGCATACTGTTATTAGTCAGATAATCCGATATCTGAAATGGTGCAATATTACTGTCCGATAAGTAATTCGATACTCGAAACGTTACGGCCGTCCAACGTGGGCTGAATGAAAAAATTCCATTTGATTATAAGCCATAGAAAAGTCCACAAGTTCCTCGCAAACGGAGATAATGTTCTTTTTGATATGGAATATCGTGCCTCGGAGAGCGGATGGCTAGATAAAATGAACCCCCCCCCCCTGCCCCACGCCCTCCGCGTTCCTCCGTAGGAAGCGTAGGTGTGTAATTGAATATCGGACATTGAATGATGGGCCACGTTGCGCGTCATAGTAGCCGACAAAAAGTAGCGTTAAAATGTAAAGCGTGCGACACAAATCTGTTTCATAGATTCGAAGAATGAGCCCCGATAAATCGATACACGCACGTAGAATAGGGGCTCGCGTAAATAAATGATCCTGCGTGTTTTCTGTGGAAGACTGCGGGAAGGTCGGGGTGCGCTGTTAAAATTTATCAGCGGGACACGTCGAGATTTAATTTGGCGTACACTGGGAATCGCCGATGCCTGTCCGCGTGAATTTGCGCACCGCGTCGACACATTTTGCGTACGCATACGTGAGAAATGTATCTACCCGCGCCTAAATTCGCCCGGGAAGGCGTCGGTGGTTCCTGGCGTACAAGTCTAAGATCGCGCACTTTCCTCACCCGCGGATAAATTTGGGGTAAGTTTCCTTTCTCCGCGGAGCCTCGCGTCGGAATTATCAGGAACCTAAAATTAAGTTACTCAAAGAACGCAACCACGTAAACGCCGATCCAATTTTCCGACTTAACTTTGCGACAAACCCGACGATCTTCGCGATTCAAAATTTCAACGCTCTCGCGAACTCGTATTTGTTTGAAGGAGTGAAGGGTGGGGGGAGCCTTGACACGAGAGATTAGACGGCGATCCGTGAGACTTGATGTCTCGGAAACTCTCCGGAACTTTTAAATGCACCGACAGGCATCCGCCAAGATTTGCACATCCGCGCCTTCGGCACAGTGGACGACGGTGTCACGGGTCGCGATCGGTGCGTACTCATCCCGCCGTTCGCACGCGCACGCACGGCCTCGCGAGAGAAGCAGCCTCGCCGAGGTTCCTTTCAATTACCTCCCGCGCCCGCGTGTCGACGTACGAATGGGAGTCGGCCCGGTCGTCCGCGGTTTTTCCCCGCGACGCGTCTGGACGCGCGAGAATCGCGACGCTCTTATCCCGACTCGCGTCCCGCGACGCGACCCTGGCGTACGCGCGGGGGGATGACGGCGCACGGCATAACGAGCCACTGCACGAGGTCTCACCCCGCCGCGGCGAGCGAGGGCTGCGGACGATGTTTAATCGAATCGAGCTGGCCGGGGCGACGCGCGCGCGTACCACCCACGCTGCAACCAGGCAACTCCGTCGCCGACTGACGGAGATTCGCGCATACGTCGCCGTCGCCGTCGTCGTCGTCGTCGCAGTCGTCGTCGTCGACGACGACCACCAGCGTGCCTCCACTCGTGCGCCGCGCCGCGCCGGTCTGCGCCGCGGCGCGGCGCGTCGCGATGCGCGCGGCCCCTCGCCGGTACGCACTCTCGCAATTGCGGCTTTCTGCTAACGATCGCAGGCTTTCGAATTTGCAAAATTTTCCGGCCGTTTAGACGGTACGTTTTATCAAAAATTTCGCTCGCCTGTGCGCGGGCGTTATCGATCCCGCGAGGCCGTTGAGATGTCATGTATCGATTAGGATGCAGTAGTCAGCGCGTCTTTGGAGTAAAATTCCATCGGAATCGTAATATAAATAAGATCCGTGTTATTTAACGGGAAGTTCTTTAAAATTTCGGGTGAAAATGGAGAAATCTCCGTTCTGCGGTAACACATTTATGTGACGGCGCGCTTATTTTGCCTAACACAATTTTATGTAGTAAAAATAGTGCGCAATGAAATATGTACAATAAGTTGAATATATTATACATATATAGTTAGACTTCTCACTAGTAAAAGCGCTTAAAATAGTGAACGCGTACAATTTAAATTAGAAATAAAGATATTACCTGGTAAAAAATTTTTCGTGCACGTGCGTGCATAAATATTGTATATAGTATTATATAAAATTATACATCACTCCATACATAGTTTTACATTGTGTACTTCTATATAATTCTATGCAATTCTACACAGTTCTATTTAATTTTATGGATTTATGTGGAAAATTTTGTGGAAGGAAAATGTTGCTCATATATAATTATATATAATCAGGGTTGGGAAAGTTACTTTATAAAGGTACCTAGTTATAGTTACAGTTTTTTCGCTAAAAATGCAACTAGTTAAAGTTACCAAGTCTGAAAAGTAACGCGTTACAATTACAGTTACCCAAGAAGTAATGAATCGTTACTTTGCAGTTACTTTCGTGCAATGAAAATAAAGATATCAAATCTGCATTTGAATTGTAAAGCGTCGATAAAGGCGTTTATGTGCAAATGCAAGACCTAATGCGATCTGTAGAGGTTTAAAAAATATATAAAGTAACCATTAATGTAACTATTTAATTAGTTACTAGTCATCGACAAAATGCAACCGAGTTAAGTTACGGTTACAGATGGAGAGAAAGTAACGAAGTTAAGTTAGATTTACCCAAAAAGAGTAACTATAACTTCGTTTACTTCCCAACCCTGTATATATATAACTTTGTACAATTGTACACAATTATATATCAATATAAATAAGCAACTTTTCACGTTAAAAATTGTTCATATAAAAGCATGTATAAATGTATAAAATGATACAGAACTGTGTAGAATTGTATAAAAGTATTTAGAAACATACAATGTAAAAATATGTATGGACCTATTTGATGTATATTTTTATATAATTCTATATATTTATTCGTGTCCGTGCATAAAGATTTTTTTACCGGGTACGTTGTTTTTTGAAAATATTTCTTAGGCAAAAAGAGGCACTCAACACACGAAGAAAGTTTATTAAATTAATTAAACGTTCTATTACCTTTTGTACACCAAGTCCACTTCTTGGCTGTAAGCTGAAGTTAATAAATTATGTATATTAGTAAACGTTCTATTTTAAAGCGGGAACTAAATATTAGACGCGTTTATAAAATTAATACAAATTCTGACGGTAGCAGGTGCCGGTAGTATCGATATTTTTTAATATCATTGCTACTCCGATCAATATAAAATATTCAGCCGCTTGCGGCGTATCTATTTTTAATGTTGGAATACAATATGAAGTGTGCATGACGTGTTCACTGGGAAATCATCGGTAAATTATGTTGCTTGTTCGACGTTCTTTGTAAGACTCCGATAAAAGATTCTTATTAATGTCGATTACGGATTACGCGCCAAACGGGATATCGCTAATTTTGGTTAATGCAATTTTGTAAATAAGACTGCGTAAATTGGATTCAATCAATCGATTTAATTTCTGATCTACCACCTGCACTGTGATATTATAGTTACGTCTATTTTAATATGTAATTCAGAGTTATTTAAGATTACGCTAACATGATATCGGAACATTATCTAATTAAAGATCATAAAATATTAAAGTTTCTATAAAATATGATTGCTAGGTGATTTAGGAGCATCGTATTAAAAGGAAGTAACTCGTTACTTGTAATGAAGTTACAGTTACACATACTCTTTTTTGGCAAATCTAACTTAACTTCGTTACTTTCTCTCCATCTGTAACTGTAACTTAACTCACAATACATTTTTCCGATGACTAGTAACTAATTTAATAGTTACATTAATGGTTACTTTATGTATTTTTAAACCTCTGCTGATTGCATTAGGCCTTGCCTCTGCGCATAAACGCCTTTATCGACGCCTTACAATTCAAATGCAGATTTGATTTTTTTATGTTCATTGCAAGAAAGTAACTGCAAACTAACGACCCTGCATAAGCCGTTATGAAAATAGTAAAATTTTACTTTTAAACCAAAAATATATGTACTGTAACATAGTATAACATGATACTCGAATCGTGATTTGTTTGAAAAAAGACCCTTGGTTTATATCATATTTCGTTTATTTGCCGGTGTACAATTGATTGTGTATTTGCTTACCTATTCACATACGTTCAAAAGTAGATTTTGTGTTACCGAAATTTTAGGAAAATTATGAAAATCTACAATAATTGCAAGATTTCGTCGAAGTACGAAATCATTAACAAACGACAATCATCACAATTGTATGAAACACGACCCGATGTCTTCGTGATTCTAATCAACCTTGTTATTCTGCATGGAGAAGTAAAGCGAAATTACAGAAAGATATACGTACAAAGCACGCGATTAATTCTCCGGTCGTGCCATTAATAAGCGTCACGTTAATTTCTGCGTTGCGAACTTTCGACGTTAACGGGATGAAAAATGAGATCTCAACGTCGGTCTGCGCCCTAACGATCCGGACGGATTAAAAGTCGAAAACGCGACAAGGAAAGATGCGAATGCAATTATGGCTTAAAGTTAATTAAGCCCTAACTTAATTTAACTTCCATCCTACAAAAGCCGGGGATACAGTGCTTAAAGCATGCACGGCACTGACTTCTGATAATATTAACTCTCGAGTTAATCGAGCACAGGACTGGCAACTTCGATCACGATCGTCTCCATTTTTGTTTTACCTCATTTTTAGTTTAAACGCATTTCTCGGGGATTCGAAGACACATCAAAATGAAACGATACACGGGAAGAAAAATGTAGCTATCATAGCTAAAAACTGCTTACGACTTAGTTATAAAATATGGACACCTAATATTTTGTTGTGATAGCTAAATATTCTGTTACTGTGCCTATTGCATTAGGTGAGGCAGCAAACAATTTGCTGTGATTTAGAAATTGATAGCTACGGCAGCAAAATATTTTTAACAAACCACGATTAGCTACGGTAGCGAACATTTTTTTTCAGTGCATTGTACAAAAATGTTCGAACGTGCAAAATCATATACTTTTTCTGAAAAAATGTTGAAGTTTTTCACTGCAGATTACGAAGGTGAAAGAGTGTGTGCTGTTATTAAAAAATGTATAGTTATGGCAGCAAATTATTTTTAACAAACCACGATTAGCTACGGTAGCGAACTTTTTTTCCAGTGCACTGTTAACAAATGTTCGAACGTGCAAAATCATATACTTTTTCTGCAAAAATGCTGAAGTTTGCACTGCAGATTCCGAAGGTGGGAGAGTTTGGATCATGGTGTGGTATTCTAGAGTTAAAGTCTGGTCGCTAGACGGGATACGTACCTGATGCTGCGGCACGTGTACGCCGTTTCGAGATATATCGTGCGGGCAGTTATCGACGAGCCCCAGCGAAGCCAGACACGCAGTCGCGGAATTGCCCGGGACCAACATCAGCCGCGGAAACATCGGCCAACATTAGACTGCATAGAGGCATGCGATGTGCCGAGATTTGTCCGTTTGTCCTCGTTGTGTAGAACGCTGTCGTAATTTTTGTGGTTCTGAGAGTTCAAGTGATCCGCGTTATAATCGACACGATATATTCCTTCATTGGCGACAATTTATTTATTTCGAGATTTTGCTCCTCCTCCATTATTGACTCCGTACGATTATTTTGCATTGTTTTATTCACTGCCAGACAAAGCAGTCTTTGCATGTGCCGATGTCGATGATGAGACCATTTATAATGTAAATCCAGTCTTTATCGTCGCATTTGCAATATGAATTATCGGTGACTTGCTAACAAGATTCACACTTGCTGCGTGCAGCAAAATGCATTCGTTATATGCATAATCGATGCATTCATTCTTTCAAAACGTCATACTGACTTAATTATTTTGCTGTATTGCGAATATGGAAAAATTCTGAAGCGGCATATTACGTTTGTGGACAGAAAGGTAGTTTTTCGTTACAATAATAAATATATAATAAAAACAGATTTTTATATTTTATTAGAATTGATTAAGTTACATTTTATTTCGTGTCTTGATACGATGTCGATTACAAGATAAATATACGAAATGCGCGTCAGATATCCTATACGAAATAGTAATTCATTGTCAGCGATACAAAATTGTACAAAAGAATTCATTTATAGTCTTGTTGCCCCGATAATTTTACATTATCTGTACACTTCTGACATTTATGCAATATCTATTCTTCTTCTCGAGCGACTTTAAACATTTACGTTAATAAATAAAGTGCGTCATTGAAATTCAAACGGAAGACGTATTATCACTTTGGTACGCTTAGCTGGATAATATTCAATCTATGTACCTATAAGTACATCGATCGACGTTCGAATCTATTGGCGTAGTTTTGGACTGTCTATTATTTAAGATTACTTCAAAAAGTAAAAGCAGTGCTTTCAAATACACGGGGAAATTTTTCTCTTAAAATTTATCCTGAAAATTATGTAATCGTGGGGCAACATGGCATTTCGAAGGACTTTATGAGAGTTTTCTGAAATTTTACCATACATTTTACTAGTAAAATATATACTAAGCATAATTATACTAGTAACATGTATGGTAAAATTTCAAAAAGCTCTCATAAAATTCTTCGAAATGCCGTGTTGTCCCACGATTATATGATTTTCAGGATCAATTTTGAGAGAAAATTCTCTCCGTGTGAGACCCAATCCTGAACGAAACGGGGTCTCAACACTGTTAACCTTTTTCGAATACAATGCGATACGTTTGAGACGTATATTTTTGGATTATCTCTTAGGGCCAATTTTACAAACGTCAGGTAACTGTTAACCAGAGTTCAGTCAATTTCCTACCTGTTTCTATTTTGTTATCTAAGAAGAGACAGAGAATCAATTAACCTTCGGTCAGTTGACCGACGCTTTGAAACTGACCCTTGAATGTTACATATAGAAACTGCCAGTGCATATGCTTTTCAATGATAATTTATTTACGATATTGCGTCTTCCGTGTGCTAAATACAAGGTGCATATACTCGAAACTTCGAATCTCCGCCTTAGGGTGATCTAACGTTTTCAAAATTATCGTTTATTCGTTAGACGTATGAAAATAGTACTCAGGACTTAGTCTCACGGCTCACTGTTCGACAATTTCATATCTGTCTAAGACAGTGTATTAATCATATCTTTATATCTAAATGTTAAGTCGTATTATTAATCTTATATATATGTTAAAATGCACTATCTAAAATTCGAAACTAACTAGTCGAGATCGATTACCTCGCAAGTAATGCATGAGATAGGATTTCTTATGAATATTACTCGATTCGTGGAAAAATGAAACTCGATCGTTGAATTTTCGATATCGAACTTGCTCCCGTCCGTAGCTATTGGCCAAATATTTCCAAGATAAGTCCTGAGTACGCGTTTTATCTGTCGCGGGGCGGCCAAGGTTATCCCTTGGTGCAGCTACACCCGTCTTACGGTATTACTATACGCGATTAAGTCCCATTATTACACGAGCGCAATCATTCCTCCTGAGAGCGCGACTCGCTACGGCGGCGGTCACTGGCCCGGTTCGACTTAACGCGAGATCTCGCGCAGGAGGCGCGACGGAAAATTCTCTCTGTGTTCGTTCTGGGTGCCGGAGTCGTACCCGGCTCGAGTAAAAACGGTCCTTTCAGTCTCGAAATCGCGGAGCGTTGAAAGCCGGAGTCACCGCGATACGGCTTAACGATCTTTGGTCACACTTACTTTTGCGCCCGTCTACTCAATTCTCGGGCACTCACTTCGCGAAACCATCGACGAGCCGGTTGGTGGTTTGCTCCTCTTCCCCCCCCCCCTCTCTCTCTCTCTTTCTCCTTCCGTCGGACGATACGACGAGAAGATCGGTCGGTCGAGATTAAATCGTTGCGCCGCATCCTGCAACATGTCGGCTTGATAATCGTCGTCCTGTCGCAAACATTAATTTAGAGCAGCCCACGCTGAGAACGATAAGCCACGAGTTGCGAATACAATCAGCGATTGAAAAGAGATGAACCGTTTATTCGAGCACGTTTCGACGTCGTGTATATTTCCCGATAAACTTCGCAAAGAGGCGAATTAAAAATTAAGTGCCCCCATTTGACCGCTAGATAGACTATTACATTATTCGTCTTTTCTTTAACTTGAGTCAATCACACTCGTTGTTTACTCTTGTGCGGCTATTGATTAGATTTTATTAAAAATGACGTGTCTGACGTTCGATTATTCCTCTTGTCATACGAAATAATTGAAATACTATTTTTTATTAGAGTGGAGGCGGGCTATTTCACGCGATTGAGATAAGAATGACCATCTTGCGAACAATAGCCGCCGCAGTAGCAGAAAATAGTACATTTGTACATGGAGAGAATTTTCATTGATAATAAAATCGCGGGACCACCTGGCACTTTCAAGAACTTTTGTATGAAAGTTTTCTGAAATTTTACCATACACTTTACTAGTGTGAAATGTTTATTACATATAATTACTAGTAAAATGTAAGACGAAATTTTAAAAAACTCTTAATAAAATTCTTCGCAATGCCGTGTTGGCCCACGATTGCATGATTTTCAGGATAAATTTTGAGAGAAAATTAACTCTCCGTGTAAAAAGAGAGAAAAGAAGAGACATTTATGATTGCTTGTTTCTCTTTATGTTCTTGCTTTTAGGAAGCGACAATATTTTGCTCGGTCGAGGAAAACTTTGGACAAAAAATTTTCAAGACGGAAGGTCAGAAAGTTACGAAACGCCCCCAAAAGCCCTTCCCTTCATTTCGAAAGTTCATCAATTTTTCTTTAACCGAGCCAGATATCCTCACTCCATCTTAAAACGAGAAGCAATCGTAAACATATATCTCTTCTTTTCTTTCCTTCCTTCTTTCTGTTGTACCATTTTCTGCCATTGCGGCGGCTATTGTTCACAAGAATGGTCATTCTTATCTCGGTCGCGTGAAATAGCCCGCGAGGAGAGCAATCTGCGTGGACGATGCCTACGAATCGCGCGCGCGCGCGCGCGTGTATTATTTCCGTCTCAGGCTACACGCTCTCGTTTATGACTAATTCATTTATGTAATTTCTCACTGTATTCTTCCGGATGCGTGTAGAGATTATTGCGGAAGATAGCAACGTAATCGATGCATCCCGCTCTAATTACACGCGAGCGTGACTCCGCCTCGCGTTAGGATTCTAGGAAGCGCGCGGATCTAACGACGGCCTCTCGATGCGTCGAATCGCGAACGGTTACTACCCTGGAGCACGTATTGAAGAGCCCGCAAATAAGATCGCGATCGTTGCGAAGAAGAGTCTCAGGGAAAGAAAGCCGTCATTCATAAGCAGCGCCTTATTTATTTGAGAATAACGCGGAAAGACGCGTGTGTCTCTCACGTTTGTTTCACATAAGTGGCTATTAATTTCAACACACGGCGTTTTTCTCGACGAACGTCTCGTTTGATCGCAAGTCACGGAGGCTCGATCGCAAAGGTGACTTACGGGGAATACAAATCCCGACCGCGCGAATCTAGATCCCGCCCGATCTCGATAGGATCCCGTTTTATTTACAGAACGTCGGGTGATCTCGCGAACTTTACACTGGGAAAAAATTTATTTGTTTATTTATTTCGGTGAAATAAACATTATATGCCACGAATAAATTTTCACAGACTTTTTCTCAGTGTACGGCGCATTTTTTTTTTCGTCGCGCCTTAAATATCTCTCTCTCTCTGCTTTCGCGAAAGGTACTTACTGCAGACGCTGCAGTGTTTCTCGTCGGAGCCGTCGCCGCATCCGTCCCGGCCGCTGCAAGTTATCGCGTCGGAACGACACCTGCCGTTGTCGCATCTGAACGGACAGTATCTCGCGGTGATTCGGCCGCGATTGTGCGTCCTGCACGCTCCCCTGGGCTCGTCGCTGCCGTCCCTGCAGGAGACCACCGCGTTGCAAAATTCGTACGCCGGCAGGCACTGGCCGTTGTTGCATCTGAACGCACCCTCGGGACACTCTGCACAGGTCGCGAAATCTCACGTGTAAATTGCAGCAAGATATCGGGGGTACGTGGAATGTGTAAGGCGGGACATATGCTTCTTCGGAAAAGTATGGGGCCGAGATTCGTAAGTACGTTTCGCTTATACCGCTACTGAATCGCCTATTCTGAGAAACCAGTGCTAACACATGGTATCCGGTTATTTTATCTGTTAAAAGTATATTTACGAATCAGTACCTTATACCGTTCTAACCGATTTTTAAATAAAAATTTAGCGCAAGTCAAACGGATCTTACTTGTGAATTAATAGACTGTGCGACAATTACGACAAAGAACTACCTGACGCGACCAAGGGGTTGCTTTAATTTCTAACTACAGCGAATGGCAAAATGTGATCATGAGCACTTTTGTTTGTACTAACGTTTTTTGTTTATTAATAATGTTTAACCGTTCTCTTCCGATATAATTCTCCGTTGCCCTATAGATTTTTAATATTCGCTTAGGTCAGGACTGGAGAGTCTTATTGATTAATTCTTGAGAAAGTTCTCTCTCGAGACCAGCGATATCTTGAACTTTTTTCTCTCCACAGCCTCTCAATTTGAAATAGTCCCAGACGAAATAATTCACCGAGTCCGCACCGAATACTTCGTAATCAATTCTTTTACCAAAATAAATTTCATTTTGTCCCGCGTGAACTCCAAAGTTTTCTATACATGCGATGGTGTAGAACCTTGAGCCATTACATGGACATCTACGATTAATGTCTGTTGTGTCTTGAAGATTTCAGTGTAATCAAGAAAGTTACTTTCAATTTAAAACTGAGATAAATTACCTGAACAACGCGGAAAAGCGATTAAAAATCGAAAGTATTCGCGTGATCGAACTTTCCTCACCTTCCGTACACGTGTGTTACGAAAACCTTTGAATCTCCCGAGAAAACATGGAAAAATCTCATTATACATGTCTCAATCATGAATATTTAATTATATCTCATGAGATCCAATTCTAAAATCATCAGATCCTCAGAGATTTGACACTTTCCTTGAATGTTCGAGATTATCTATTGAGATAACTAACTGATTTTATAATTAAATATCCCAAGAGGACATAATTAGATCTCAATAGATAATAACATTGAATATTTAATAAACGTGCCAGATCTCTGAAGATCTGATAATTTTAGAATTGGATATAATTAGATATTACACGATTGAGACAATTATAATGAGATATTTCCACTTTTTCCCGGGCTGAATATAATTTACAATTAAAAACGAGAGAGTGTGTATGTGTCTATCAGGGAACAAGTCGCCTAAAGCGCAGAAGCAAAGATCCAAGAGAGAATCACAGGGACAACGTAAATAGCATAATTACAGAATGAAGAAAAGAATAATAAGAGATTGTAAAAAATCAATGACAAGTAGGTGGACACAGAAATAGAAAAGGGGGACAAAGGGAAATATAAAAGAAATGGGCATCGAGAGATAGGGAGAGAATACCAACTTCGGCGGTTGTTGCAGCCGATCTCGTCCTCGCCGCGAGGACAGTCGCGGTTGCCGTCGCACACCCCGGACCTCGAGATGCAGACGTTGCTGTCGTTGCACCTGAATGCCTGCGCCGGGCAGCGGGGACCGGCGCACTCCTCGTCGGAACCGTCGGCGCAATCGGCGCGGCCGTCGCAGACGAAGAACCAGCTGATGCAGCTACCGGACGACCGGCACTGGAACGTGCCCGGCGCGCAGCCGGTCCGCCGCGCGCTGCAGCTGCCGTTCGTCGGGAAGCTGCAGTCGCACACGCCGCCGATGCACCGCGACTTCGGATCGGCCATACGGCACTCCAGATCGGCGATGCACGGCAGCCCCAGACTGACGGCCGTCATTATCGTGCTCTCGTGACGGTCCGTCTTTATAGGCGCTGAAAGGCGGAAAACCCGTCAGACTGAATGGCGGTGTCGGTCGAGAATCGAGATCCCGCGACGTGACTCCGAGCCAATTTTACGCTTTAAATACGCCAGTCCGGTTCTGCGACTCTTAACGACGGCGATCGTTACACTGTCGTTACGCAGGTGTAATTTCGAGTTGCAGAACGGGCCCCGCTGACGTGGCCCGCTCATTTTTCGTTTCGTCACTAAAAGGATACCCTTCAAGATATAAAAACGTTGAATCTTACCGGAAGTTGTCGAGGTTGTCGTGACATGAGCGAGCTCGGTAACTTCCGCCTCGATAACGACGGCATCGTCATCGTCGGGAAGCTCGTTTGGGCCGGGACGATTGTTGGATCCGGGTCTTAAGTTCAATGACGGTCTCGTCACCAAATTCACCGGTATCAATTGATTGGGAACTTCCGTCGACAGGAGCATCGTTGCGTTCTTCAGCCAAGATATCTGAACTCCTATTCAAGGGAAAAAATATTGAAAAGAAACGCTTCTATTTATAGTATTCATTATCCGAGGGAGAGAGAGGGTGTCAATTCTGTAGGATAGACAGTTTGTAGAATTAGACAGTTACGATTAGAGTTTGTGCAACACTACGTGGAAGACGTAGTGAAGTATACGAATTCCATACGATGGTCCACCAGACCATTGAGTGAGACGCATCGCTCTGGAGTCGGGCGCTGCTAGTATACTATTCTCACTTTATTCAATAAAATAGAGTAGATAAGTGAGAAGGATTTCGAGAGTGTGGGTCTGGAGAGCTCAGTTGGAAGAGCATTCGCCTGGCAAGCGGAAGGTCCCAGGTTCGAATTCCGGTCTAGTCATAGCCCGTTATTTTTCTCGCTGAAAATTAACAATTAGTGGCGCGTCTTATCGTTAGTAATGAATAAAGTGTCACGTTAAGAATTCCACCAGTCATGCTTAATTCAAACGGACATATGAAAAATCCGTTTAAACATTGAATATCTGTTAGAAAATTTAACGAAAATATAATTGTTCTTTATACATAAAAACGGATATGCTTTGCAGTGTAGTACAGGTAGAAATAAGAAGGAAAGAATAAAATTTATTTGCAATGACAAGACGAGAAGGGAAAATTTTTATGAAAATCTGGACAGAGAAAGATAAAAGAGAAAGGAAAGGGTTTTGATTAAAAAGCAGAGCGGAATAGTAGTAGGAGGTGAGGGGATATAGATAAGGTAATATTAACAGGAGAAAGAATTGATTATAGGTATCGGTATCAGTTAATGTAAGCGAAGAGTAGACAGGTTGGATGGATGGATAAATGGATAAGAAATCATTATAATCCGAGTCCTTTCTTGGCTTGTAAAAGCTGAAATGAAGATTTATATAGTTGTATTACAGTATTCATTATCGAATTAACGCTTTCGCCGTTTACATCAGGCTTTCGAGAATCTTCGAAAGTGATAATAGAGAGTAATGAAACCTCGCGTGTGGCGATCGCCTGTGAGCGCGGCACACGCGCGCCGAGTTTTCCTTGCGCGCGTTCGCAGAGAGATACCGCTCGCGTCTCGTTAACGATCGCGCTAATTAAGAATACGAATCGCCTCATCTCGCTTAATCCGCTCGAGCGCATTCGGGCCGGAATACGAGACCGTTCGGTCTCGCGGATTCCCGTTGCGTCCGTGTGCACGGAAAAGCTGATTATCGGATAAAAGGTGCGTGAAACCCAGAGAGACGATGATGCAGCCTGATACAATTCTCGTACAACGTACGCGTCCAAGGATTACTCCACGGGAATGTTAAGTGGCTTATAGAGAAGTCAGGTATCACGTGTTAGCTTGTTACAAGTTTGCGCGGCACTGGATGGAGTACGAAGTTTAGAATACAGTCCCAATTAAGCGATAATCTCAAAGCTCTATTTTCGCACAAGGACACGCAAGTTCTTTTTTATACCGGGAGTAAGTCTTATCTAATAAAAATCATTGTACAAAATTACATATTAATATACATACAACTACGAAACTAATTTCTGTCTGGAATAGAAAGATTTGTTTTCACAAGAAATTCTTTACAGCGATTTAAATAGGATAGCATCGAAAGTTAAATCGACTATCGGTTTAAGCAGTAAAAAGTATGTATTTCAAGACCGATAAATAATTGTCGCGCAGTTTACAGAGGGACAAGTATACAAAATTCACTAGTCATATTATTATTTGATTCCCAAGAGCCGAAAGTGGCGCATCTTCTCTATTTATTACATTAATATTTATCCGAGTCGTGAATGAAATAATTATTTACGATACAGAGAGACATTATTAATTTTCGCGCCTACTTTCGCTTCATGTATGTATTAATTATTATATAGAGAAACTAACTCTACATATAAATTGCATAATACAACAATCTGATTGCCATAGTTGGTCCATTTCCAACTGCGCGTACCTGTATCTTGCTCTCCTTCGACCTCGCCCTTTTGTCCCTCGGTGACAGCTTCCTTATCGCGTTCGCTCTCAGTGACATCCTCTATTATCGGCTCCTGAGTGAGAGGCAGATGCTCCGGAAGCGGCGCGGGCCTCACGAGACTGTCAGGTCGACACACGTTGCCCTCGCGGCGCATCGGGGCGGTGCATTGGCAGCGACCGAATAAATCCGGAATGAGAAAATCGCAATGCGACTCGGGGTCCCAGAGACGACAGTGTGCGTGCTCGTAGCACACCTCGCCGAGTTTGGCCGCTGCAAATTAGATTCGTTTCTCGGTTTACAAACTTGCGCGCGCTGCGAATCAATCTCGTTTGCCAAGAGCCATCGTTACATCTGTCGGGAGGAGTAAAACTTTTTCCCTATTGAAATTTAAAACAGAACAGTCGAGCTACGCCCGTAATCCCCGCCCTACGGCAAACAATGACGTTTCCTGGTAAAAATCAAAGTTCAATTTAAAAAATTTAAATAAATAACCTGCGTTTGTTCTTATTACTGTAAATTTGTTGTGTCTGTTCTAATATTTACAGTTAATCTATTTACAATTACTTCACAATCTTTTTCTTCCTTTCTTCGTATTTTCTTTTGAAACAATCAATACCGAGGTTGCAAACGTTTTATTGATACATAATTTACGTTGAAAATTTTTTGAAAAAATATACCGTAACTCAACTATAAAACTTCTGTAAATAAACAAACGCGTACACTCGTCCCTCGATTTATGCGGTTGAGAATCACGTAAATGGAGTGTGCCAATACAAAAAAAGTGCATAAGAGAAAAGCTCGTGCGTGTGTGTGTTGTAAAAATATTTATTTCGCAAATTTGCACAAGAGCAGCAATAATAAAAGTTCAGGAAAGCAAATTTAAATTTAATTCATTGTCGCTGTCAGCACAGTACTCTAAAGCAGTCAAACACACTCTCCTCTCCAATTGTCTCCCTCAATAAAAATGTCACCGGTGGGAAAATATTTAGCAAATTATGTGACGAAATCTGGATGAAACTTGGAATGCTGGAATTATAACGTTCATATTTCGAACAACATATGCGAAAATGGAGGCCTTTCATCAAATATTGATCAATATTTGCACAATTTATTTCTAAATAGTACGTCAGCAAAACAGATGCATTTTGGCGAATCGCCTTGGCAGAATATTTGCACAAGTAAATTGCTGTCGTGTTACGACGAGCTGCCGCTACGAGGCGTCTCATACTCGTGAGTAAAATTCACGCGAGTCGAGAGAAAAGCAGGCCCTGCGGTAAATACGTCCCACGTTTTAAATCTCTTTAAACATTTAGTACACGTAACTGTGTTGCTGGGCAATTTTGCTTCTAAATGTCGAAATAAATGTGCACGATTCCCTAAATTGAGATTATCAATTTTTAGGCAAATACCATTTGGAAATTTTATTCCTACAGAACCGCTACGTTTTGACGAATCACTTTAATGCGATCATTGTGAAATCTCCTGCTTTTGGACGATGCAATTATTACACAATATTTGTGACATGTTTCTATCGGAGATTTGGCACTTCTACTTAATTGAGTCTCCACGTATCTCTTTGAAAGACGTATGTAATTTCTGACTGCGTAAAATAAGAAGTCGCGTAAAACGTGAACCGCGCGTAAAAAGTACCGCGTACACGGAAGGATTATTTACCCATGTAAGAAGGCGCGCGTAAAAAGTAGCGCGTAAATCGCGAGGGACGAGCGCATTGTTTTTCTCTACGCAAGATGGTCCGCTCGTGAAGGTATATCGTCAATGTATTTTTACGACGACAATAAATAGCCGAGATCGTTAGCGCAGAAAGTCGCGGTGATCCAGGCATCGAAAACGGCGCAATAACCGGCTGTCAGCGATCGAAACCGACTCTCAATAAATCAAGAGAGAGCGAACGATCCCTCGGAATGCATTTCCGAGGTAGCCAGCGCGCGCGTGTGCGCCGCGTTCGATGAGCCGAGAAGGAGAAGATCACATAAATTAGAATTTTCTCTCCGCGGGATACTCTAACTACGCTTCGCCTGGCTATTCATCGTCGATCCTTTCACCGACGTGCGTCGTTCCACGTCGCTAATGATCGCCTTAATGTCACGCGAAGACAGCTACCAACGGTAACGTCAAGGAACACAAGCGGATATCTTATTATGGTGCCTATCGATCCATCGCGGTGTATTAATATACCGATTAAATATGATGTCATTGCACGTTATTGTTTCGCAATCGATCGGAATTAAGTACCTACCCTTGAATTCTGCCTCTCGTACTCTCTAAAGTCAATCAGTGAATTATCACTGGAAACGGCGAATGGTCACGGAATTGCAGCTATAAGTATACTACTGAAAATTGCAGTGGCAAATAACTGTAAGTCGGCGACTATTCACTGTTTTCAGTGATAATCCACTGATTGACTTTCAGAGTGTATTCTGAGTTCAATAATGGATTCTAAGAATCTATAGATATATAAATTTCTATAAGAAAAAATTGGATTTCCGTACACGGAAAAAAAATTATGTTGTACGAACAAGATGTCAGCGTAATTGAAATAAAATCGTTGAAGCAACATCAGTATTAATGAGTGAAAAGCATCAGATAGTTGTGTTAGTAATCTGGAAATCTAGTTCAACGCTTAAAATTAAAATCCACAGCAAATACAATTGAACGAACGATTTATGTTTGTGGCAGCCCGTGACGTTAACGTTTAATTCGAGCGACTTTATTGGTTTTTAAATTCGACAGCACTTTTTCCGCCTATCCATTGATTCTGATTTACAGTGATTTTGCAGCACGCAATCGAACTTGTGTGATATTCTTCACCGATTGTGGGATAATCTCGGTATCAATATACGCTATCGGTGTTAATCAATATACACTTACGGCCCAAACAGGTGTGCCTGCGAAACTGCAAGTGTCCCTCCTCGCATCGGCACACGCCCTCGAGGCAGCTGCTGTTCGCCACTTTCAAGGAGCATTGTTCCTTCACGAGGCAATCGTTGCCCAGTAAAGTCGCTGCAACATTCCAAAATATCAGCAAATCTTACGTTATCACGTGAAGCAGCGCCTTCGCTAAATAGCAACGTAGCATATTCCTTAACGAGTTTTCTTCGCGTACACCCTCAGAAAGGATTTCTGTTACCGACCTCATTTAGCGTAAAAATAAGACAATATCAAAATAAAATCAATAATTCTTATTCTCCTCTATCGAATTAAAAAAAGATTGACTTACTATTGTATATTGAGACGAGAGTAACTTATATCAATGTAAGTTTATATATTCTTGCGTTTAGAATAAATTTTCCCTCCATCTTACAACGCACGAAGTTGGCACCGCGATACTCGGCAAAAGACGATACATACTATCGTTTTATTATAAGGCCTGTTCTTTATTACTGCACTACTGAACTAGTGCAATAAGTTAAAATGAAACAAATAGATTACCTCTCATTCCAACTCATTGCACCAGTGTGCACTAGTTCAGGAGTGCAGCAATAAAAAACAGACCCATAGATTTTAGAATTTTTCATTTAAGATTAAAATATTCCTTTCTCTACAATAAATATGATTGGCACTATCGATCCTATTTTATGATACATTGAAGAGTAATAGCATTGGTTCCGGAAATTTTTTCCGTGGGTGTAACGCGACGCCATTGAGTTATAACTAGGTCTTTGAGATTTTCTTGCGCTACGAAGCGAATGTTCAAGGACATCGATTTCGGTCGTGAGGCGGGAGGGAAAGAGAGCCGCGGCTGGAGGAGATAGAAGGGTACTTGGACGGACTTACATTCGAGACAATGAGTTCCATTGTAGCCGGCGAAGAAGGGCTGACACCGGCAATAACCCAAGTAGCAGTGACTATTAGCGATCCCGACCTCGCACTCCCGGTCTCGGTTGCACTCGTCGCCGAGCCTCACGCTCGTCGAAGTGGGCGAGGATGAGGCCAATCTCTACAAGAAGATCGAAGATGAATTCCGCTCTCCCTTTTAGCGACCCAGTTTTACGAGCTGGACAAGAGCTAAGCTAAGCGAGAAGCTTTTGGCTCTGGAAGGCTGCGAGCGAGCTCCGTTCAACAACAAGTTACAATTTCTTTGTGCCTATGATATTTAATTAAATATCTAGTGTTATTATAATACATTTACAGTTTTAGGTCAGACAAATATAAATTTTAAAGTTTCAAAAGAGAAAGGAGGACGGAGAAGGAGAGAATGTCTAATGTAACAGTAAGAATTACATAAATGTTTTAATAGTAAACTCAATATTTAAATTATATTAATAAATTAATATTTTTAATTGGATAATAAATTCAGTTCGATTCGTCATTAAAAGCGTTGCTGGATTTTCGAATATCTTCTGTTTCCTTTCATCTTCGAAAACGTAGAAATAAATTTGCGCGTTTGTCGTCTTTCTTGTTTTAGTTTTTATTACAGCTAGAACCTCTTTGAAATTATTGTCTCTTTCTTTCGGAAAGCTCAATGAACAGTTCTAACATCATAATTAAATTGACACGGAAGATTTGAATCAATTATTTAGCGTATCATTTAGTCGAAACGACTCAACGCCGTCGTTTCGAATCGATCCAACGGCATCGTCACACAATAATGTCGAGAAGATGGCTGAGAGCTACCAGAAAGTCTGCTAAGCGATTACGACTAACAGCGCGACGATTTTCTACATTCCCCTTTTCCCTGGAGAGCATTTCGATGCACACAATCGACGCCATTCGTCGCGCTACACAAAAAGTGCACGGCCAGACAATTGCGTTCCGTTTTACGAACTTCCGTTTCTGCAATCATACGGGAAAATAGTTTGCAGGCTCCCGATTCAAGCGCGCACAAAAGAGACGTGTGCGACAAACCGTTTTTCGGGAAATTGGAGATTTTCTCGTCGCCGAGGCTTCCCGCGCGAAGATGTACGGGGCTTCGAAAATGGGGAAAATTTTTCAGCCGACGCAGCGAGTCCACGAAATGTGGAGTACACGCCGCGTAGTTTTTGTATCATTCGTAACCCACATACGTCGGTGCATCAAGAGTCAAGGCCGAGACGCCTCGACGTGCATCCTGGCGCTTTTCACGGTGAATGCGCCTTACTTGCGCGTTCTCGTGACCTTCCAGAAGCCGCTTCCGCGGTTGTTCTTCTGCGTTCGAACGCGTATTGCACCGGGTGGGTGCCAAGCGAATACGTGCCCAATGCAGTTTTCCTTCCTCTCTCCCTCTTCTTCCCTCACCCTAATCGCTTCCCGGTTTCCCACGATCTACAAACAATGCTTGCGCACTTTTGTGCACATTCGCTAGCCCGGTACACTCGACCAGCAACGTGGCATCCATTTATGTCGGAGAAATTAACGTAATGTTATTTACAATATCGTTGCACGGGACGAATAGAGTTTCGTCTGCTTACAGTCAACCTAATCGAAATTAACGTGAGTATCTTCGAAAAAGAGTTTCAATTTTATCTTATTGTTAGTCCGAAAGTCCGAAACATTCTTCACTTGAAAATATAAGTTCTTATTCGCGTTGAAAGTAAATCTTACATTTTTATAAATTTTATTTCTATAACTTCCAGGACCTCCCTTTATTTCCGAAATGATCTCCACGTAAAGAAAATTGGAGAACGCGATATTTCTGCTTGACACATGCAGAGACTTTTCTTTTAAAATTTTATGAGAGTTTTTTCGAAATTTTACCATACACTTTACTAATAATTATAAACTTTATTAGTAAAATGTATGGTAAAATTTAGAAGAACTAATAAAATTCTTGGAAACGCCATGTCCCACGATTACATGATTTCCAGGATAATTTTGAATAGGAGATTCTCTCCGTGTGGTATATTCGTGTATTATACATGCAGTCTTCCTCGATAAAATTTCGTGGCCTTCTTCTCTCGCTTCTCACGTCGCTTCTTTTCACAGGAACACGGAAATACGCGGCAGCGAGGAACGCGGAGCACCGTCTAAATCGCCGGTCTGCCCCGGTACTCACGGTGGAAGTGGAAATGGAAATGGAATCGCGCGTACCCGCGCCGCAGATTCGCGGCTGCACGCTTTAAGCACCGCAAGGTGACACGGCATCCGTTGCCCGCGCGTGCACCGTTAGCGCACCGTGCGCCTCAAGCTGGGCGGCGTGCGCAATATTATTCGGAGGGAAGTCGGCGGATCCTCGCCGACGAGCGCCCGCGGATAATGCTCGAGCCGTACACAGTCGTAAGATTTTATTGCCCGAGCCGAGATTGCCGTCGCGTCTAAAACGCGCCGCGACGGATTAAGGGGATCCTAAAGCCGTCTGTTTTATCGACATTCTTTGTTAGACGTAATCTTTTAATTGGCTTTGTAGAAATGCAAAACTCTTTTGCGGAATTTAAGCACGCAGCACAATCTAGACTATGCTGGTCGACTTTATGTAAAAAACGAAAGAGAATTTAAAATTTGACTAATTTTTGGTACACTTGACGACAATATTTGCTTGATACAGGGGGGGGGGGAATTCTACAATAAATATATACAAAATGAGACCAGCATACTCTAGGGACAACATATAAGAACAATATCGTGCAATTAGAACTAATTGTAAGATTAATAGCCTAGAAATAAAATACTTCTAATAAACGCAAGTCCAGAAATCCAAGTCTAGAAGAAGAGAAAATGAGCAGTACGGCGTGTAGAAATAGTTGCAGGCTTTTTCCAGAAAGGTTGCTGCCAAACATCTGTCAGATTGTCAGTAAAGCCATGGTGTTGGCGATGCTAGAATTCGATCCAAAATCTCGGTCTGAGCAATGTGTAGCTAATAAATTTGCTGCTTTTTCGTAAAAGTTGCAAATTGATTGGCTATAAATTTCTCGGATCGGGTAGAACTTGGAATTAAAAATGTCGATAATTGACGTTTTTAATTCCGTCTCGTATCTTATCGACACTGATTGAGTTCGCCAGCGGCTTTAGGATCCCCTTAACGATCCCAATGCGCCGATTGCCGTATCGGAGAATTGGACTCTGTCGCTCGTGTCCCGCGGACATTATATATCTCCGGAGAGTGTCCGGAAATCCCGCCTTTATCCCGTCCCGAAAGGAAAAGAAGCCGCGCAAAGAGATCCTTAGCGCCTCGCATTTTTCCAAGCTGTTGTTCCGCCGGTCTCGCTCGGATCTTTCCCCTGCGTTTTATTGCCCTTCTTACGAGCGGAAAGATACAGCGGGAGGAAGTATGAAGTTTGCCGAGGGTAAAGATATTATCTTCGGAAAATAGATCGCAATTAAGACGAAGCGCGAGAAGGTGGACTGAAAGCGCTTTCTTCTGTTCGTTTAATCAATACGTGTGACTACGATAATACGTATCGTTAGATGACGTTCATTAAGGCTAAACGCGTTTTGTTACCGACAGAGACAAATATTAATCTTTACGCTCGTAAATTTTATCGTTGGCTTTTATGCGCAAACTAATACCAGGACAGGGCGCGGATTGCACAGTAAAACATTTTCGTACCGAAAACACTGAGTTTAGAAGTGTGGAAAACTATTTTTTCGTCGACCTTACATCGTTTCGCACATATTTTCAAAGAGACGTTTTCTTTTACGCAGGCTTTTAAGTTTATTTCTAACGGTACAGTAATATTCTGTCATGTTATCCCGAGGTTGGACGCTAAACGTTTTGCACAGACAAACTACAGAACTTTTATATCAAATAAGCCAAGTTACGACCTGAGAAGTCGCCAATAATAATGTAATAGTTCACTGTCAGTAACCAAAAGCGTTTAGCATCACCTTAAACGTTGTCGAATATTGGCGTCATATAATATTGCAGATTGACGAGTAATTTAATCGTTCAATAATTTTTTAATCGTCGATCAATCACCACCATCTCTCGTTTCAATTTTATAATATAAAACGATTAAAAGAGATGGAGAGAGGAAAACGGGTACCCATCGACATCCATAGCGGTATCTCAGGACGTAAGGATTTCGTATTTAAGTATCTAATATGCAAACTTGTACAACATAGACGTGTATACAAGTATGGAATTCTTCAAAGGCTTTCCTTAAGATCTCAGGGCTTGACCATTCAACCTTCCCGCGCCGCAGGAAGTACGCGTAGATACCGTATACATAGATACCGTAAACCCGAAAACATTTTCGATTTACCGTCCGATTTATTATCCATTCACGGGATAACTTTTGCGCTGTGTCCCGTGCGCGGCAGGCGGTTTTCAGCGGTCGAACGGTAAAACGGTCGATCTATCGGATGCGCTCGCGCAACGGGGATGCGTATCTAAAGGGAACGAAAAAAAAAGGAAAATGCGTGCGCGTCTCGCGTGCAGACCGGGAGGCAAAATTGCCGCGCATTCTGAGTCACGAGCAGCCGTCTTAAGCTTGACGGCGATAATCCGTAAACGCGTCGCTCGGGCGGAACCGCGGATTCGTCGAGCGGACGGTGGTCGTCCGTTGGTGAATAATGGACGCGCCTTCCTGAATGGAACGCGTTATTTCAACGTCGACGACGACGACGACGACGACGACGACGTTCGCCGTCTCCTCGGGAAAAACCGAATGTAAAGGCACGTGCGTATCCGCGCTCGCCAAGCGTCACGCTTGGTCTTCGCGGAGCGCGAGAGCTCGTTACTTATCAATCTGTGTATATCCGTTTGCTTTCCCTGCGAGACACGCGATTGCGAAGCGTGTACGGTTCGTCTCTTACACGGGGAGCAACAGTCGCACGTAGTCGCGCATACGTGGGACATTAAAGGGATTAATCCGCGCAGGCGAGAAGGAAGGGAAGGGTTAATCGGCCGTTGCACGCAACGCCGCGTGCACGTGGAAATACAGAGCACGAGCCCAGCGTGCGTGGCGCTGCACCCAAGGGTGGCAGGATGGGATTTTATATTCAACGCGGACGCCTCCCGCCGGCTCTTAATTACGCTTAACGAGCCGAGCCAATTTAAACGCAGAACAGAGCAACCACGGCCGCGCCGAGAGGCGCGCGCGTCGAGGACGATCGCGATCTGTAACGCCGGTTCCCACGCGGAAATTCCGTTCGCGCTTCAGCTACGACCCCGAAGGATGGCGGAACGCAAGGACGCCCTTCTTTTCCTTCGATCGAGGAACGATCTCGAGACTCCGACTTCCAAGATCGGGCAATCTACTCCACTCGAAGCCAATTGCTTCGTTATGCAGGACGGATTTGCTCGACATTAACGATTTTTAATTCAACGGGCAGAAAGTTGACAGATTTAAAATTGCAATGAACATTTTGCAGCAACTTTCGCGTCCTACGGCCGCCAAAATCTATCCATTTCGATTCACGTCCTAGATAAAAGTTTAGCTCTGTTAACGAAATATTGCGATTTTCTTTCTTAATTTTCTCTCACGGCGAAATTTCCGGGTTCAGGGAGGACGATGTTTCGCCCGAAGGAATTCGGGGATTAGAGTTTTGCATCTCTTACATATTCGTGAAACAAAGCGCAGATCCCGCCGTTTTCTCGCGCATCTTCCTCAGACCTTTACGGCGATGGTTAAATTATGGCTCAGTTAAGTATAATCGCGCTGATGCGCTCTCTCTCTCCTCTCTCCCCCTCTTTTTATAGGTACCGCGGAATGCGGACTGCGTCTATATCCTTTCTTCCGCTCGGACGTAATCCCATTACAGAGAGTGAGCGTGAAGAGGACACACCGCACAATCGCCGCACTTGTACGGCGTTCGACTAGATATAATATACTCTGGTCGATTAAACACCCGATAAGCCTGCAACGATAAGCCACAATTCTGTATATCCCTCGTCTTTGCCTCCTGCGTTTCTGAAATTTTGACCGAGATGAAACGTCCGTAGATCACACGCGGATTACGACATTTTCCTCGGTAACGTTTCCTTTCGATCGACGCAACAGTTTTATAGTCGCTATTAGATTAGATTAACAATTTAACATCACTCCGCGGCCGTGATTACAGCATTCTTAGTTGTAGTAATATTATTGTATAATACAGGGTGAACTAAAACATCCGATAAATCACAGATTCTTTGGAAAATTTCAAGACGAAAATTCTAATACAAAAATGTCGAGGCTACGATAGATTTTAAATAATAAGCGATTATATTTCGCAAATGATAGGCCTGAGATTTCGCGCGCTCGGCGACGTGACTTCCTACGAACGTCGCCCTTTTTATTAATCGTGCTTATCGCATAAAGTTTAATAACATCGTCGCTACACGTTTTTCCGCTTCTTTACGCGTTGTATTAGTAGTCTTCTCTTTATAAATAATGAGCGTGTAAACTTGAAACGTCTTAAAAATAATTCAAGTAAAACTTTGCAACATGTTGTAACTTCAAAGTGTTGCAACTGTCAAAGTGGTCGATCATTATCAGTTACCATGAAGGTTGTTACTGTGCTAAAAAGCGGCATTCATAGGAACACTTTTATCACTTGTCACGTCGTCGTACCTGAGCGCGCGGAATCTCACACTGAGAGAAAAAATAGTCATTTTTACAAAAAAAATAGTCATTTTTGGAGCCAACCATATTTTTTATAATTCCTCCAACGTAAATTATGGTTGACCTAACAATGTGATAGTTCTCATAACCACAATATTGGTTGTCATAAACCAAAATATGGTTGGCTCCAAAAATGACTATTTTTTTTTCTCTCAGTGCAGGCCTATCATTTGTGAAGTATAATCGCTTATTTTTACGATCATAAAAAATGACAATGTAATATATATTTTTTTTAAATCAAAGATGTTACAATTGAAATATAAGATAGCGCGTAAGAAATCGCTATCTTATATGACAATTGTAACATTTTTGATTTTTTAAAATATATATTACATTGTCGTCTTTTATGCTCGCAAAAATTGGCCTCTTTTGTTTACTTGTTGTTGTTAAATATAACACGAGCGGAATTATTGCTTGTTGTAATCGCTTATTATTTACAAAACTATTATAGCCTCAACATTTGTGTATTAGAATTTACGTCTTGAAATTTTCTAAAGAATCTATGATTAAAAGAGTATCCGGTGGTTTTAGTACACCCTGTATATAATAGTATTATTAACGCAATCCCATCGTGTAACTCTGTAACTCGTCTCATCGATCTCCTCGCCGCAACACGCTCGATATCGCTCGCACACGAAGCAGATTTGTACGATTGCTTATTTTTCCGCAAATCGCGATCGCATTGTTACGCATCGCGGTTACGCGCGCGCGCGCACACGCGAGGCCTCGCGCGCGTGCGGCCGCGCGGTGAACGCGATGCATCCTCTCTTCTGAGCTGGCTGGGCGTTTTGTGCAGAGTTGCATTGTTCGAATAATTCTCCGCGGCCGCATCGAGGGCATGGTTTCCGTGAAAACGACCGTAATCGTAAAACGTGTTGATGAAACGCGAGTAATAACAGAAACCATTAACTGAAAAGATGTAAAAAAGAAGCATTTCTTTTTCCTCCGAGTTAAACGAGCGCAGAACGTCGATTACGTGTTCACGCTCGTCGAATTCATTCACCGCTGAAAAAAGTCCCGTGACTTAACTCTTTGCGGTCCCAATCGATTTCTCGCGAATGATCCAGTATTTCATTTGCAGCCTCATCTAGTCGACTGGTCTAATATGAATCAAAAAAACTACCCTTTAATTTTATTTTGCGACTACTTTCGTTTCAATTTTATACCTGTGATTGTTTTTAATGTTCTTACGCTGAAGATGGCCCGAAAAGGGGGTCCAAAACGTTCGCTCTAATACCAGCATAGTTTATCGTTTCTCTTTTCTTGGTTTAATAATACTTGCGCGTTAACACTAGCGCTCGACTCCCATTGCCTTTGTATTTATTACTGACCATTATCTATGTACCGAGAGAATTTTCTTTGAAAATTTATCCTGAAAATAATCGTGGGACAGCGTGGCATTTCGAAGAATTTTATGAGAGTTCTTGAAATTTTGCCATACATTTTTACTAGTAAAAATTTAGAAAACCCTCATAAAATTTTCTTTCATAATTTATCCTGAAAATTATGTAATCGTGGGACAACATTTTTGACATTTTGAAGAATTTTATGAGAGTTTCGTGAAATTTTACTGCACACATTTCACTTTAGTATAATTATACTTAATTACTCGTAAAATGTATGGTAAAATTTCAAAAATTCTCACAAATATTTCTTCAAAATTCCGTGTTGTTCTACGATCATATAAGTTTCAGGATAAATTTTAAGACAAAATTCCCTCCGTGTAGAGACTACATTATTTATGACTCAAAGAATGTTTACTACCTGAAGGAATTTATGAAAAGCTCAAAAATATAATTCGCGGATTGCGATCGTGTTTAGAAGGTCTGAAAAATTACGCGATAAACTACCGCGACGTATTATGCGAGTCCAATTACGAGAAAGGGTTAAAGGAGGGCGAGAAACGTTCGCGCTCGAAATCTACGTTTCGCAACAGCGCCGATCTCCGTTCGTCCAAGCATTTCCCAGCTGTAGGAACGTCGATCGCTCGGCCGCCGGCGGGTGAAATCCCGACGGGATCGTAAATAAGACCGCGACCGGCAATTTATGAATCAATCGAGACGAGATGGGATCCCGGAGGATCGAATCGGAATAATTCGACGCGACGCCGTTAATTACTGTCGCGGCGCGACGCGCCCTTAATGCAGCCGTAAATTTCTGTCGCAGCTGCGACGAGCGATCGCGATGCGCGATCGAGAGATACGCGCGTGTATCCCGAACGATAGAATTTACGAGCGCGTGCCGCCGCTGTCACGCCGACAATTTCACGGTCGGCAACGTGCGAAATAATCTTCACGTCTCGAAGCCCGCACACGATAACGTTATTCCAAATGTAAACGATGCAATGGCCGCGATCTGTGCGCGGAATCGGAGTCGAACGGCTCTGGAAACGCGCGCTGCACACGTGCTCTGTTAATCTTTACGGGATATCCCGGCTATTCCAGTTTCCATCCGTGGACTTTATCAATTGCAGATCAATCTTCCGTTAGCGAGACGTCGAACGAACATGTACGACCAATCGCTATTTTTCATTTCAAATGTTTTGCAATATTCAAAATGTCAATAAACATAGAATATGTAAGAACTTACTAATTAATCAATTAATTAGAAAACCCATCTGCGGGCAGACTGGATCTTCGTAGTCTAACATTACTTGGCGGGAATAAACATTCTTTACATTATTTAATGAACTTTACATTGTTTAATTAATTAATGAACAATCTGGATCTTGGTAGTCTAATATTATTTCTCGTAAATCAACATTCTTTGCAGTATTTAAATTTAATAGATGTTTATAAGCATCCAATATTAAATCGATTAATCGATGTAAGGGTGTGGATTTACTGCTCCAACGTAAAATCGATTAATCGATTTTAAGGATGCGAATTTACTCTACCAACCAGCTGTATTTCAAGACCGGCAAATAATCGGCAGTTAGATTTTGGAAACAGTGTATAAAAAGTGAAGCGAAAATAATATTAGGCCACCAAGATCCAGTCTGACAGCGGATGGCTTTTCTAATTAATCAACAATCTGGATCTTGGTAGCCTAATATTATTTTTGCGTGAATTTCTACATACTGTTTCCAAAACTTAAACTGTGCGCCGATTGTCGATCTGGAAACACAGCTCGTTGGAGCAGTGAATTCACATTCTCACTCGATTAATCGATTTAATGTTGGATGCTTATAAACATCCATTAAATTTAAATACCGTGGAGAATGTTGATTTACGAGAAATAATATTAGACTACCAAGAGATCCAGATTGTTGATTACTTTGAAAAGCCACCTGCGGTCAGACTGGTTCTTGGTAGTCCAACATTACTTTACGGGAATAAACGTTCTTTTCATTATTTAAATTTAATAGATGCGTATAATGCATCCAATAT
>NW_011967214.1:881718-917249 GCF_000949405.1 Vollenhovia emeryi | reverse complement strand
TTAAATCGATTAGTCGATTTTAAGGATGCGAATTTACTGCTCCAACCAACGAGCCGTGTTTCAAGGCCGACAAATAATCGGCGGTTAGATTTTGGAAACGGTGTATAAAAAGTGAAGCGAAAATAATATTAGGCCACCAAGATCCAGTCTGGCCGCTTTTCTAATTAATTGATTGGTACATCCTCATCTCTCTTAATATTGTTCACCAATAGCGCACCTTCGAAGTGCAATCTGTAAGCATTAAAGTTTGCCATTAAGCTAAACTGAAATCATCCTCGAGATCGGCGAGTCAAAGTCGTTCCGTTGCAGTTTACGCGGTAGCGAGAAGAGATCTCAATCTCATCGTCGAATGTAGATCTTGAAACGCGAAAATGATTTCTTCTCAAAACGAACAGCACGGCGTATCCTTATGCAACGAACCGGCCGCGCCGACTATCGATTTCAGATAATTGCATGCCCCGGGAACGTCGATTTTCCCGGCGTAACGCGCATCTCGCGGTCATTAGCGCGCTCCGGTCGGGTCAGAAAACGCGTCGAAAAATCCAATCGCTGCCGCGAGAATAATTGTCGGGCGTCGATTACAAGGTATGGCAATGCTATTCGCACACCACCGATGCACGGGAGCATCGGACGGTCGCAATTATCTCATGGGATACCGGTACCCGGTTTCCGACACGTATGTATTGGTAACTCGAGCGTTTCCCCGGCTATCCGTTCTCGCCGTACATGGGAATCGCGTTTCATACATGCGTACCGTGAATTACACTCGGGGGTACAGCGGAGGGTGAGGTGGGAAAAAAGGTCCGCGCTTGGGAAAAACTCGTCTGGAAGAAAAGCCGCAAAAACTGAAGATGACTCGCTCGACTCGTGGTGCTCTTAATTACCGTTGCCTGCGTCTGCAATCTTCTCGAGGTAAACCTTCTTGCTCTAATCGTTCATATTCCTGTCAATCTTTTTCGTATGCAAATAGTGCAAGTACGCCGGAGCACTTTTCTCGTTAACTGCGCGTTTGTTTCTGCGAGGATTATCTTCCAGCGTTCCTACAGGGTGTCCCACGAGACTCGGCAAATAAATAAGGAAAATAAAACGAAAAGGAGAAGTGAGTTGGAAAAGGGTAAATATTCATAATTTCATAGTAGGAGATAAACAAGAAACCTTAAAAGAAACCCCCCATCTTTTAATACAGATCCGACAAACTCGGAATTGATCTTTCCGTTCAAACGAGAAATGGCAGGAGACGGCAATTCTCCAATTGTGAACAATTAGAATGTCGCGGCTTCTCGCGAATTTTACTTTCACTTCACTTAAGCAGATTTTCCCCCGACCAAATTTTCATCCCAAAGCGTCACGAGGAAAGACAATTTTTCACCCTATCTTTGCTAAGATGTGACAAAAAAATATTGCAAATAAATTAGATTGGACCACTCTCTCCTATCTGCATTTTCTGTACGTACCTACTTTCTGGGACAACCTTGTATAAGGGAACATCGATATCGGTCTCGTGAAACCGCTCGCGGAATGAAGTCGCTCGCAGTAACAGATGCGACAGCAGCAAGAAAGACTCGAAAGGCGAAGTCTACCCTGCATAATGCGGGGAAAAGGAAAGAAACGAGCCAATATTCAGCCGCATCGTTACAGATGGGGATTGCAACTACCGCCGCGTGGAACTAGGAGGAGGCGGAGTTCTCCGAGTTCTGTTTGCCTGCAAATTGGCCCCCGTGGTCGTGGCCGATCTATTTTCTCCAGCCCTTCACCTCTTCCCTCCCTCCCCTGGCCACGGAAAACAATGGGTCTGTTCTTGTTAGCATGAGTGGATCTATAGGGAAACTAATGAAACTCGGCCTCGATTGCGAGCACCGCGGAATAATTTTGTTCCACAATGTCGAGAAGTTGCGCGATATGGAAACAATTGCGTTTCCAGGCTCTTCGGTCCTGAATCGCCGTACGCACGTATCTAAAAGTACGCGAGTTACATGTGTTTGCGTTAGTTGTATTGTAGCTTGCGAATGTATTATCGCAAGAGAGTATTGGAGACAGACCGTGATTATTTTCCCTTGACGTGTATCAGCGTAGAAAACGTGTTGCTTATAAATTTGTCCCAAAAGAATAAGACTAAAACTTTTTTCTGTTGATACGCCGAGAGAATTTTCTCTTAAAATTTACCCTAAAACTCGTGCAATCGTGCGACAACACGGCATTTCGAAGAATTTTGCCAGGTTCAAACCCTGGCCGAGATAAATTTTTCGCAATAAATTTAAAAATTGAAATCATTTAGACACTAACATCCCGTCTCGGCTCTTATATTCTTTATTCCTTCGAATTGTGATTTCACGTCAGAGCCTTATGAATCTTATTGTTCAATTTTGTCGGAGTTTCTTGAAATTTTACCATACATTTTACTAGTGATTATATTTAGCGTACAGTTTACTAGTAAAATGTATGGTAAAATTTCAAAAAATACTCATAAATATTTCTTCGAAATGCCGTGTTGTCCCACGATCACGCGATGTTCAAGATAAATTTTAAGAGGAAATTCTCCCCGCGTATTGGCATTCTATGAATATATCTCTTTATATTTATTTAAGATAAGACGCGGGCGGTCACATCTCTTTTAATGTTTGCCTGCTTAAATAACACCGTGCGGGCCACCCTAAAAATAACTCAGTTCTCATAAAATGCGTCTCGTTTTCCTACATGTTTTTTTCTCCCGTTCTATTCGAAGCTTGGCTTTTATATATTATACATTTGGCGCATTTAAAATAAGAATGCGCAATCGAGGCAGAATCTGTCGCGATTCGACGTCTGATGGTGAACTTTTTTCAGGGCGCAGAAACGGAAATGCATTGACGCGCCAATCACAATTCTTGATACGTCACGCACGTGCGAACGCGCCCGCTGTCGCATCGGTCTAATAAAAGAACGGCTAATGTTTAATTCAATGTTCCACACGGCACGCCGAATTGCCGGCGAACGGACGCGTGGAGAAGCGCCGCATTAATAAAATGATGAAACTGCACGTCGAATGTGCGCTTAAATTAATTCAATTTAACTTTTCTCGGTAATAAAAAGTAATTTATGAGGTATAAATGAATGTGTCTGGTTTCAAGACAAATCTCTCCAAAATGGAATTTGCGTTTAATTCATGCAATCGCAAAGTCGGTGAACTCGATAACAAAATTACATTGAGCTTTCTGAGCAAAGGGGGTAGCTGCATTAATTAATCAGGCGGTTAATAGCGTATCGGTGATCAATTCAGTATCAGAACGAGTTCCCGTAACACCATCCATTTCTTGCGCGAAAAGGCGCGCGGCGTGAAAGGCGCGATACCGTAACGCGTAAGACGATGCGTAAGAAGAGGCGGCTATCGGCCTGCCACTCGCGACCATCAATGCGCGAGAGTTTTATGGCGGTTATTAAAGCGGGTTAGGCGCGAGGGCAATAATGCCTACACCTTGCTCGTACACTTAGCACGTACGTTTAAAGTAAAATATTTACTTCCCGCCTGGAGCCCGGGCGATAATCCAGAAGGAAGGGGCCGCCGCGGCCCGGAATGCATTCCTCTTTAACGCCACTCGCATATTCAACGGGCGACACCTCGACGACGACGCGGCCCGTCGACGTGTCAGGGTCCAACGACCCACGGGGTCAGGGTAAGAATTATTGTGTATTCTACGCGCGCGCAGACGAACGTAGTCCTGCCGGAAGACCGGCGGGTCCCTAACTACGGAATCGTCCGGCATTGATAATCAAGAGTTTGTGACGGATTCAATCTACCGCACGTTTCGCGTAGTTGACATTAATAGAATTTTAATCTTGCCCGGAATGACCTTGACTCGTTGAGGAGTGGCGGAGCACCGGTATCTCTCAAAAGAGATCGCCCACCTGTGTATTCGTTACGTGGGATGTGTAATAAGAAGACGCTACAACGGTTCGACAGTCTGCATTTTCTCACGCGGATGGATGAGCGCAAGAATGATAATGGCGAGTCGTTAAACTTGCGATCATCGTGGGCGAGAAGCAGTTTCTTCACGCATCGTGGCGAGAGGAGAGCGTCACGTCGCCCGGTGGACAGATCGAAGGATCGGCGATTACCTCGAGGAAGATGGAGAGACATTGTACCTAAAGAAATGATTTCCTGACGCGGTTTTCTGAGATAAAACTCGCCTTTTTAACGTCACGATTTAACCATTTATTCGATTTGTGATTGGAAATGTCACACGCGGAGTCGCGAGGCGTAAATTCAGGCATTTACAGTACGATTTGCACTGATACGATAAGATTCTAATTCCTTGCATTCTAATTTCTTGCAGCGATTGGCGTTGGTTGTACACGGAGAGAATGTTTTCTTACAATTCACCCCGAAAATTATGTAATCGTGGAACAACGTGGTAGAACTTTATAAGAGTTTTTTGAAATTGCTAGTGAATCATGCAATCGTGGGACATGGTATTTTGAAGAACTTTATAAGAGTTTTTTTAATTTTACTAGTAAAAGTATACTAAGTTATAATTGTAAATCGTAATGAAATAATCGTACTGTAAATGTCTGAATGTTTCACCCCTCGCAACTGTCGAATAAATGATTAAATTATGACATTCGAAAGACGAGTTTTATCTCAGAAAACGGTGTTAGAAAATCTTCTACTAGTAAAATGTATGATAAACTGTCAAAAGCTCTGACAAAATTCCTCGCGTTGTCCTACGATTACATGATTCAAGATAATGATTTCAAGATAAATCTTAAGAGAAAATTCTCCCCGTGTACCCACAAAAAGTATGACAGTATGATAGAAAGTGACACCAAGTAGAAGTAAATTTGGAGAAAAAAGGCTGTTACATATTTTACATTTATCTTTGAAAAGGTATTGTATTTTTCAAATTTAAATCTTGAGGAAAAAAGAAGCTGTTGTGTATATATTCTATAAAAATTCAATAATTATTTTGTTTTGTGACAGGAAACATCGCACGGGGAGTTGCGAGGGGTAAATTCGGGCATTTACAGTGCGATTTGCACTGACACGATTAACGACACAATCGTTATCTTCTAAAGGCCTGTGTCCACGATGCTAGAACTTGGTCCAAGTTCCAGTTTCGAGAAATGTGTAGCCAATCAACTCGCAACTATTCCATGAAAGCTGCAAATTGACTGGCTGCACATTTCTCGGAACCAGAACCTGGACCAAGTTCTAGCTTCGTGGGCACAGGCCATAACTCGTGGTAGCGATTGATGTCGACTACACCGTTTCGGCTAACACAGAGCTATCTCCCGAAGTGTGATCCACGCGATGCGATTACGACGTCGCGTTTACACTCGAGATACACCTGCGTAACAAACAATCGTACGACCGCCGAGCGAGTCGCGTCCACGTGCTTGAACGAGGGTCGCCCACGCAAAACGCTTCGGCGCTCACTCTCGCTTCCGGCAGGGGGAGGGAAACGACCCGCGCTGAAATCCAAGGGAAACGCACTCGTGGGGGACAGTTCGAACTCACCAGGCAATTGATCATCGTGCACAGGACGAGGACCGTCCCACGACTTCCGCGCATTATTTCCGCTTTGCTGGCCACGCGGCTCTCCTCCGAGTCGAATCGATTTCCCGCTTCACCTGCGGCCGTACGCGCATATATCACCGCCGATAACGAGCGCGATCGTTAGCGTTCGCGCGCCGGGCGGGATGAGTTGCGTGACAGCGGCGCGAAGAGGAGACGTAAACAAGCGTGCGTAGCAGCCGGTGCGCCTTCTCCGCGATGTTGCGCGTGTACGCGCGCGTGAGGATGACTGAAACGAGACTGAACGGACCCCCGGTCGGTCTGGCTTTCGGCGCGGGAGCAGCAGGAGGAACGGAAAAGCGGCCAAGACGGGGCCCGGTGCTCCCACCTCCTCCTCGCCACGGTCTTGGGCTCCCGGTCTTCCGAGCTTCCTCCTCTTCCTCCGCCGCCTCTTCGTCCTCTCCGTCTTCGATCTCGTTTCAGTCGAACGCGGGAGAAACGAAGACCTTCCAGTCTCGCGCGCTGATAGATACTTTTTATTAAGACACACCTTTCAGACAATTCGTGGACGAATATTGTCGGTTCATCTGTAATTTAACACTTTAGATACCACGGTGGGCTTCTCTGCGCGGGCCGTAATTTTTTCAAACGGAAAGGCGCGAATCGCCCATCGAGAGACTCGGTAAACACCAACTAACAGTAACATCGTATGAATATGATTTCCTACTCGACAGTGTAACTGTTGTGTGCAACATGTGTTATATTACACTTATATTGTTGAGTGGGGAATTATATAACATTGATGTAATGTTACTGTTAGTCGGCGTTTAACGGGGGAGAATGTTTACGCTCGTGGTCTGCTGTTTATTTTGAGTTTACTTTACGTAAATAAATCAAAATGACGCAGTTTAATTCATTTGTTATTTCATACTAACGCGGACGGATACGAGTCACATGGTCTATGACAATACAAGATTCGCCTAGAACTCTGCTAATATCGATACGGTGCGTTCTGTGACAGGACATTTGTACAGCAAAGCTCTGCCAACTCGCAAAGCCGTAGCGAGAGGTCGAAGATAGACAGGAAAAGAGGGGTTTTCGTTTTCTTTTCTTGATATTTCTTTCTGCGCGACATCGATTGCTCAATAATGAACACTCGAGTTAAAAGTTTGTTTTGCAGCTAATGTGGATAATTAATAAAAAAAAGGCGAACGATGTAAGACAAACGCTTGGTTTGGCGAGTTAGAAGTTATCATTATTTCTTTTCTCTTCTTCAGTTTCACCATCATATTCCGTTTTCTCGCGATGACAAATAGAGCGAGACGTATCTTTTTATTTATTAAAGCAAACATCTCGCGTTTACTGAAAAATGTGATAAACGCAGCCGCGGCGTGTCCTCGTTGCGCTTGGAAAGCGGGTGAGATCTAATCCATCCGGACAATAATTGTAGCTCGGGCAGCACGCAAGAAAATTGACACAGAGCCGCCGGACGGAAGAGCGGAGAGAAACCGGCAAGGAAAACCGGTGGCCGGCTAAAACGCAACATATTTTACGGCGCATCGCAAGTAGGATCGCGGCGGCGGCGCGAAAGGCGCAGACGAGGCGAAGAAACGTCGCTTTGGCGAACAGGAAGTGCACTACGTCGGAATGCAAATGGAGAATTCCCGCGCTAGGACCGCGGGGTGGTCCAGCGAGAAGCGGAGCGCGGAAGTGCGCTTGCAAAATTGACCGACGGACCGCGGGAAAAAGCCACGCCGGACGACCGGCGCGGTCTCGTTTAATGCATAAATTCCTCTGGTGGATCCGCGCGGTACGTCCCGCGCGGATTATCTCCGTCGTCGATCGCGATCGATCTACGCCGACGAATCTCGGCGTGGAGTCCCGACGGATCGTTGGTGGCGGCCCGCCGATCGTTCCAGAACGGTGCTCCGGTAATCGTTGCCTCGGGATAATGTATCAAACGCCCAATTCATTACTGCGAGATCCTAGAAGCGAGCGAGTACCCTGGACCCTTTGCCGCTTGAGTGCAGGAAAGTCCTCTATTATGAGACAGGTTTTTAATATGAGACAGCAGGTTTTCAACATCCAAATTCAGTCACAAATCTTTTTTCGCAACGGTTACACGATCTAACAGTATATTGTCCACTAAACAGACTTTGCTCCGAGGGCAATAAATTCATGGTGGAATCAACTGACGATGCCTATTAATTTAACAAAACCCCGCTAATAAATAATAGGGGACTTTTCTCTACACATAAACATACCACCAATGCTCGTTTCTATCAACGCAGACTAACTTTAGTCCCGGTTTACCTTTAGTTTTTATCTTTTTCCAATTCCTGCAACTAGAAAGAGATAAAAAGTAAGTTAAACCGAGATCAGAGTTAATCTGCATTGGTAGAATTGGGCACAAACGGTCTATTTCTAGTGTCAACGGGCTCCAGTTTCGGTCCTCTCGCGAGTAATCCTCCCTTTTTTCTTATCTTGACGCGGAAACAATCGCACACTCGTTTCAGGATGCGAACGGCGAGTCCCCAATCGATATCTCTAAAGTCTAATCTACACCATGCTCTTTGCGTCTAGAAACATTCTATTTTATATACACAAATCAAAGCGCTTAAATGTACCTATGTTGTACAATTTATCAACTTAGCGCAAATATTTTAAACGTATTTATTGGCCACAAAATATAACGTTTCTAGATGCAAAAGGCACGTTGTAGATCAGGCTTAAATGTGGCAAATAGCATCGGGAAAATAAAATCCGGGCGTTGAGAAAGCCAGTCAACCCTTTGCGGCCTAATATAAGGTAAGATATGTGTTTCAAAGATTTGTTATGCGTACAAGTACTTACAAATGTCAATTACACATAAAACAATTTTAAAAAAGTAAAAAGTAATATTGACTGCTGTGTCTCACGCTTTTAAAAAGAACGCAAATATTCAATTACGCAAAAGGTACAATATATAGCGACGAGAAAAATTCAAAGAACACGACAGCTCGTAGTGGTTTCACGGCAAAACCACTGGTTACCACGCGAAGAGTTTAAAGCGCGAAAAAAATTGAAATATAATATACAACTAGAATGGAAAACCGCGAAGCTTGCCACGAATTTTTTGTCACACCATCAATCTTCCTTGTCGCCGCCTTGTGATCGTATTATCATTTGCGATTACGTTGATAATCAACTCTATTGTATAATACAATTAAATGTGCGTGGTGGCACAATTGTGGATAGCGATTCGTCATTCTTTTTTAACCGCGCGGAAAGTAGGCGCATTTCATGTACTCTTATCCCGGGAAGAATCCATGATAATGATCGAGACCATTAGTTTTCCCCGGCAAAAAGTATCGCGTCTTCATGCCGGTGTCATTTGCAGCCTGACTCGCGTTCGCCTGACACGCATCTCCTCTTCGATCTATAGGCCTGTGTCCACGATGCTAGAATTTGGACCAAGTTCAATCTCCAGCTTTAAGTATCAACCACCAGCTTTAAAGCCTAATCTACAATGTGCTCTTTGCGTCTAGAAACGTTCAATTTCATATAAGCAAATCAAAGCGCTTAAATTTTGTAGCCAACAAATATGTTTAAAAAATTTGTACACGTTGATAAATTGTACATTATACATTGTACGATCGTACATTGTCGACAAAGTTTTCAAGCGTTTTGAGCTTGGACGAAATAGAAGGTTTCTAGACGCAAAGAGCACCGTTGTATAATAAATTAGATTTAACACTCCGCGAGCTCTCTTTTTCCCCTCGCGGCGTCGCCGAAATCGGGCTAATCCGCGGTCGATCGCCGCGCGGAGATGCGGGTACAATAATGCAGCCCTGACGGACGCAGCGGCCTGCGGTCTGCGGCATTCTACACGGCTGTAAACACCGTTACGATTTCAAACAAATGTTATTCGCCGGCCGGCCGGCCAGCCAGCCGGCTGGCGCGATTCCGAGTTACTCCATGTTCGTGATCGGGTAACTTTGCGGGCCGGTGAGACACGCACTTCTCTCTGTTTAACGCGAACTGCCATCGACACGCATGCACGCACGCACGGCGCGGTGCGTCGTGTTGCGTTGCGTTAAGACCGAATCAAACTACAACAGCAATTGTTGACTCGGGTTGCATTGGAATTGGCAATTGACGATTGTCCTTTAGCCAATGAGAGCGAAGCTGCCAGCGACTCAATCAGCTAGAAAACAACCGCCAATCCCAATCCAATCCGTGTCGACAATTGCTAGTCTGATTCGGCCTTTAAAGTCCGTATCAGACTACGGGTTGAGATTGAAATTAAATTAAAATTTGATCAATCAAAGTAAAATTCACTAAGCTTGAGATTAGCAAACTTCACTCTGATCGGTAAAATTTCAATCTAATCTCAATCCGTAGTCTGATACGGGCTTAAGACCGAGTCAGACTAGCAATTGTCGACTCGGATTTGGACTTGACGATTGACGATTGTCCTTTAGCCAACGAGAGCAAAGCAGCGATTTAATCGGCTCTCACTGGCTAGAGGACAATCGTCAATCGCCAATCCCAATCCAATCCGAGTCAGCAATTGCTAGTCTGATTCGGCCTTTACGATGTGTGACGCGGTGCGCGCGTTTTACAGTAGTATCACCCGGCCAGCGGCCGACCCGCTCCCAATGAGCGCTAATGGAAAATATTTTTCTCCGCTCGCGGTTTTAATGCGTTGTACCGTTCGGTCTATTACTCTTTGATTTCAGAATATCCCTCTTTTGCCTGCGCGCAATATGTCTGCGCCGGTACCGCGCTGCGCCTCTACCGTGTCATTTCGTCTCGGAGCCAATTACCAGTCAATGATACGAATTATACGAGCGACTGGAAAGATGCGGGGAGTCAGCATCCCAGACAATAAAGCGTCTGTAAAACTTTGCGACCTTTTAGGGCGATATTCATGGCCCGATTTTATATTCAAGATCGCCTTAAGGCTGCTTAAGGCGGTCTTAGGATTCCATTCTGGAATGAAATGACGGTGCAGCGTCTCGAGATCGTAATTGAGACGAGCTTAAATGTAACATCGGACTATGAACACGGTCTTTCCACGAATCACACGTCTCTTTTACGCGAGGATCTCTGATAATAAGAGATAGATTGGATAGCAAACTTAGGACAGGCGATCAATGAACGTATCTCCTCTTACTTTTATGATCACGTAAAGTGTTATGAACACACTTTTCACACAAATACAACGTTGATAATAATTTTCATATTATTATATTATACATGCGAATTAAAACAACTGTTTATTGGATCTGTATTGTGTATTTGATAAGGTCGTCGTTTTATTATTCTTTCATTACTGATTTCGTCATGTGGAAATTTAAATTTTGTGCGATATGAATTATCTTTACTTTAAAAAGAAACAATACTTTGTCATAATATTTCTTTTACATTTATTTTACTACGAAATGATAAAATAATAATGATCGATATAATCGTATTAAAAATATCGTAATCGTAATCGTTGTTTTTCACTTTTGTGTTCAACATTTTTAGAAAAATGCAGCTTATGCAAATAAGCAAGCAAGACGCTGGTCGCTTATTTCCACCGCGATAAAACACGGCCTCCGCACCTTTCACGTCGCGGAAGGAAGAAATTCTCGGTTGCGGCGAGGTCGTTCGCGGATCTCGAGGAGTTTCTTCTCGGCGGACGGACATTCCGCGCCACGCTTTTCTTCACGATGACTTCGGAGCCCACCGAGCAGGTGTCGGCCTCGAATCAGGCGAGCCACCAGGACGCTACCGTTTCTTGCGTCCCAGCGACATCCTCGTGAACGATTTAACGTGGCCTTGGCTCGCCTCGTATTTTTTGCGCCGCGCACTTTTCCGACCGTTCATCCGCCGCGCCGATCGATCCCAGAGGCGTTGAATTTGCACCCTGAACGTTCGATACAACAACGTATGGTTCAGTTAGATGATGCTAGTCAACGACAGATTCGATCACTTTGTAAATTTCGCTGAGAAAAATGTCCGATTAAATATAATCGGATAATCCAATTACATAATAACTTAAATTGAATGTCCGATGAAAAACATGATCGGACTTTCCGATCAAATTTTATTGGTAATTGCATTTCATCGGATGTATCCATTTAACCGGAAAAATTAACCATCGGCAATACTATTTTCATTGTTTTATCCGATGGAAACTTTTCTCAGTGTTCCAGTAAACGCTAACGTCATTACATAACATCAATAATCGTAAGTTCCCACTCAACAATATAAATGTAATATTCCAAGGGGTCTATTCTGTATCTTACAATATAGTGAAAATGCCAAAAGGGAGTAGCTTTATCTCTTTCTTATTGTCCCTTAGAAGGAGACAATGCCGCTCACTTTTAACATTTTCACAGTGTTGTACGATATACAGGGTGTTCCGGGTGGAAAGGTCAATATTCTGGGAGGTGATAGTGTCGGTCATTTTAAGCAAAAATGTTCATGCGAATATATGTCCCATTCCCCCCACTGTTTCCGAGATAGAGCTACTTGAATGTCTCGTGTATATACTTTTTTCTGTGCACTCCACCTTTCATCCAACCTCATAAACGTCTGCGGGAATTTACTCTTACACGTCTGTTGACTGCTGTGCTGATATTGTAGAAATGTTCAAAATGCAAAGGAACGTCACGATGCACTCAGACGAGCAACACGCCATGTTCACACGAGAGTTGAAACGTGCATTGTTGTCAACGGTGGAATTTTTGAAAATTTATCATGATCTGTAAAAAATGTATCACTGGTACAATAAAAATTAGAAATAGTACGTAGTATTTCTTTCTTGTCAGTAATTTTGCAACTGTACATTCAAATAGCTCTATCTCGAAAACAGTAGGGGGATGAAACATGTATTCATGTGAACACTTTTGCTTAAAATAACCGATACTATCACCTCCCAGGATATTGACCTTTCCTCCTGGAACACCCTGCAGAATTGACCTTCAGGCAGCAAGCTGACGTAATTTGTCGTCATTTTGACGTCGAGTGTCATCAAAAATGTCATCGAGAAGTGACTCGTCGATCGATGTCGAAACGATGTTGAATCGACATTGTTTCGACGAATCATTTCTCACTGGGATTTTAACAATGTGATGACAGCTTGCCTACCTGGGATAGAGTTGTACATAACAATTATATTGTCGAGTAGGAAATTAATATCGATATCATATAACTGTTAATGGGTGTTTACTGGATCACTGTTTGGCCGTTGGTAAACTTGAAATGCCTGCGTCAACGTCCAGAAGTGCTCGAGCTCGTACTCTAAAGACCTGCGTCCACGATGCTAGAACTTGGTCCAAGTTCTAGTTCCGAGAAATGTGTAGCCGATCAACTTGCAGCTATTCCATAAAAACTGTTGTTCTCAGTGGAATTTACTTTCCTGGGATATTAACGAGTCACGCAGGAATAAAAATGTCAAATTGATTGAATCCGTCGTTGATTAGCATCATCTAAACCGTACGTTGTTGTACCAAACGACGTGCGGCTATTCCGTAAAAGCTGCAAGTTGATTGACTACACATTTCTCAGAACTAGAGCTCGAATCAATGCATCGTGGACACAGGCCTTGACAATAAGCTGAAGTAACACTGATTTAGACGACGTCAGGGTTGGGAAGTAACTCGTTACTTGTAACGAAGTTACAGTTACAGTTACTTTTTTCCCGTAACTCTAACTTAACTTCGTTACTTTCTCTCCATCTGTAACTGTAACTCAGATACATTTCTCGATAACTAGTAACTAATTTAATCGTTTACATTAATAGTTACTTTAGATATTTTTTAAACCTCTACAGATCGCATTGGGTCTTGACATAAACGCTTTTATCGACACTTAATAATTCAAGCGCAGATTTGATATTTTTATTTTCATTGCAAGAAAGTAGCTGCAAAGTAACGATTCGTTACTTTTTGAATAACTGTAACGTGTTACTTTTCAGAAATGGTAACTTGTAACAGTAACTAGTTACAGTTTTAGGGAAAAAAACTGTAACTGTAACTAGATACTTTCATAAAGTATAACTTTCCCAACCCTGGATGATGCGGTAACCAGCGATAAACTCGACAAATCACAAATGGAGTGAAAACAGGATCATTAAGGGCCGGTTTCACAAACACCGGTTAACTGTTAACTAGGGTTCATTCGACTCCCTATCTTTTTCCATCTTATTATCCAAGAAGAGACAGAGAATCAATTAACCGTCGGTTAACAGTTAACCGACCTTTGTAAAACTGGCCCTAAGATACAAATCGAATAAGAGCCGAGAACGCCAACTTTTAGGTCCGAGCAAGATGTAGGTGGCCCAATAATTTTAATCCAAGAATCCACATATTAGATAAAAATTGTCGGGCTACCGTCATCCTGCTCGGGCCTAAAAATTGGCGTTCTCGGTTCTCATTCGAGAAATTACATTTGGCATTTTTATTATCCGCGCGATTCAATTCGGACTCTTAACCATAAGCTACTCTCTGGGCCCTGGCAAGCTCGAGGCTGCTGTTAACGTCGATTCTCTAACAAAATTCTATTGTTATCTTCAACGTCCGTTTCGTCTAAACTGGCTTCGCGTAACTGTATAGGTCCAGCCTCCAAGTCGGAATTCCGGAAACGGCTTTAGCCGGGCAGAGTCAACGAACTGCCGTGTGTCGTGAAACGCGACACGGTGGCACTTTGTTTTGTATTACAGCGTATGCCGCTCGTTGTCGCTAATCTGTAATGACACCGGTGAGAAAGAGAGCGAGAGAACCCGGCTGCGAGCGAGTCGTGTCTGAACCGGCGGCAGCGGCCGCCGCCGCCGCCGTTCGAAAATTCCACGCGAACGGCCACGAAACGTGACGCGCCGTGTCATTTCGTAACGGGAAGCTATGCCGGCGTGCGTGATGAGGTACGGACGGGACAGTAAAGTGTCACCGTTGCCCCCTACGAAAGTCGCGGCCGTGAAATACGGCGGCGTGACGAATCGTGAATTTCATTAAGCGCAGCGCGAGCGCGACGCGCCGGGCTGCTGTTACGTTCGGAAGACTCGGGGAGGATATACAGTTACATACACCGCATATAATATGTACCTATATCGATGAAACATTCATGAATCCGGGCCGCTGGGCTGCGTTTACAAGGCGCGCATCGCCGCGCTTCGCCCGGTGGGTTCGAAGAGCGGCCGCGCGCTATATTTTTCGCCGCTCCGCGAACGGTGCTCCGCGCGCGCGGGCTTTTAGCGCCCATTACCGCGCGCGTCGCGAACACACTTCGCCGCTTGTATTTGCAATCAATGAAGCAGAATGTCGAACGTAACGGCGGCCGTGCGAAACACGCCGGTACGCGCGAACAGACGCGCGAGCGATAATAATTTGCGCGGAAACCTCGGCGTCTCGATTGGAAAGACCGATCTAACAATAAGAGAGCGTTTTTCACTGGCAGAACCGGCGCGCACTGAGTGCACACCAACGCCGGTATTCATAGTCAGATCCTCGAAAGACGGTCTTTAGATACTCCGTAGCCAATGAAATGTTCCATGCAGCATCTTTAAATAAATTCAAGACGGTCTTGAACACAAGATCTGACTATGAATACCGGCCTGAGACTTGTGCATAGTCAATTCTTATATTTAAGGATCGTCTTACATGTCTTTTGAAATACTTCTTAAGGCCTGCGTCCACGATGCTAGAACTTGGTCCAAGTTCTAATTTCGAGAAATGTGTATAGCCAATCAACTTGCAGCTTTTATGGAATAGCTGCAAGTTGGTTGGCTACACATTTCTCGGAACTAGAACTTGGACCAAGTTCTAGCATTGTAGACGCAGGCCTTAAGAAATATTTAAAAAAATATTTAAGACGATCCTTAAATATAAGAATTGACTATGCACAAGTCTCAGGCAAGATCTTGTATTCAGCCAATCAGGCTGCAATCTTAACTCATCCGACCTATCACGTGGAATCCCGATTGGCTCTCACTAGCCAGCAAAGGTGCACGCAAGCAAGAAACCATCGTGTGCCGCCTGGATTTATTAAACAGCCGTAAAATAAATGTACACGAAGTATACGTCATATGACTAGGCTTCGTGTCACAATGATTTTACAGCTGTTTAGTAACTGTCAAGGGAAAAGGATAGTTTTCGGACAATTTTTAAAGTGTGCTTTCGGTTCCGAACAAGGGCGTGCGCAGGTGGCGAGGGTAAGAGATGCCGCACTTGTCTCCCCTTCTTGGAAAATGGAAAAAAATTAACATGTAGAGGAGTTTACAGAAAAGGGGGCATTTTCCTCTCCCCCTCCTCTGGAATCGCCAAAAAGTTTCAATCACTCTTCCTTTGGTAAAGAAAAGTGATTTACATATCTACCAAAATTGTATAAATTTGAATTTATAAGTATTTTAATTTTGGAAGTAACGCTTGAATCATGTTCCCCCTGGAAAAATATTCTGCGGTCGCTCTTGGTTCCAACATGGCTGAGGCGAGTAGGAGATTTTTTTTTCTAAGAAAGAAAACTGCCGTGGATTTAACGATCGGCTTTATGTTGTCTTTAAATTAAACGGAAGAGCTTGAATTTCTCAAAGCTTGATTAAGAAAATTAGACCATCGAAACTAGAAAAATAGATTTAACGAGCTTATGTGTCTTGAGCTGCTTTAGATTATTATTCAGACTAATTTTGATAGAATGCTGATTTTATTAGCACCACATCCTTGACACTTAATTCTTAGAAAACCCCCTAGAAATTATAAATTCCTCGACGTTAGTGTTACAAAGCAAAGCCTATTTCGAATGAAGAAAAATCTTATTGATAGAATAATAAGATGAATTATGGATAAGACGAATCGGGAGCATCATGAATAGTATTTTTCAAGGATACTAATCACGCGGACCAATGATAGGTATGATGAGAGCGCATTAGCGATGAAAGAAAATAATCGAATAATAGAGCTGGTGCAGTTATTGTAATAATAGTTTCTGTAGCGCTCTTGCTCCTATGACCCCCTTCTACTTTTCTCATTAAACTGCTCCATTATCCTTCTCTTTTTGCGTCGTCGACGTCGCAGCGGTAACATCATTATCCTTCGTATCCGATTTTGTTAAAAACATTGACAACCGAATGTCCATTGACTTCCTAAAAAATTGCACAATGATCTGCCGTTAACATCCATTAACGATAATTATTCTTCGTAATTCATTACACGAAGACAAACGATGAGCAACTAAAATGAAGTCGTCCATTTAGCTTTGATATCCAAACTTATTTTTACAATCGCGATGAAATTTTCCTTGTATTCTTTCTATTTTTCATTCCCATGCATCTAACGCGATTCTTACAAAATGCAACTGAAGATTAGGAATGACAATACTTTCAAGATCATGGTACGCTGAAATCAATTGTAATTTGTCTGTCCAATGTGCCAGAGATTTTAATATAGTTTAAGTAAATTTGGGATATTTATAAGTAATTTTTGAGTCTGATTTGTACGCGGATAGAATTTCATTTAAAATTTATCCTGAAAATTATGTAATCGTGGGACATTTAAAAAAACTATATGAGAATTTTTTTTAATTATACTATACATTCTACTAGTAAAATATATATTGACAAACTCGGAAAAATAATATAGTTGGGTTAAACAAATGAGATACGTTGAAATTATATTTCTTTGAATCTACCAAATTTTTATTTACTTTCTACTAAAACATTTGGTAGATTTGAAAAAACAGATATAAATTCTCTTGGAAATTTCAATCTCAATGAAACAAAATTTTGGTCAAAGTAAAGAAATAATGTCTGTGAAATTAAATAAGAGTTTACCCTAGCGGAAAAAATTCTATAAATAACTACAAAAAATTGACTTGAAATTTGTAGAAATTTTTATATCTTTGTTGAAACATTTGTTTTTTTTGTAAAAATATCTGCGAAATAGTACGATAAATTACAATGTTCTCAAATCAAGAAATTATTGCAAGTAGAATTTTATACCATCTTGTAAAAATTAGTACAAATCTTTACTAGTTTTAAAAATATGAGAAACAACAAAATCTTAAAGAATTAAAACATCGGCCTACTTGTTAAGTATTACAAAAATTAACAAAAGTGTTCCAATTCTAGCATTTTCATGTTGATTTTTATAACACTTTTTAAATTTACATACAATTTCTTAGATTCTGGCAGTGATATTTTAGTTTTTGTAGTATTATATATATTTTTTTGTAAAATTAATAAGATCAAAATTAAAACAAATTTGTTTCATTTCAAACAAACTTTTTTTTCTGAGTGCAATAAGTACAATTACTCGTAGAATGTATGGCAAATTTTCAAGCAACTCTCATAAAATTTTTTCGAATGCCATGTTGTCCCACGATAATACGATTTTCAGGATGAACTAGGCAAAAATTCTCTCCGTGTAGGATCCATCAATTTTTATTTGAATAAAACGGGCTGCAGAAAACTATTGCGGCTTCAAACGTAATTGATAGCACACATGTATAACGAGTACTTGTACGCGTACGCGCAAAATTATCAGAAGTAGCGAGGGAAGTAGCGCGAGAAAAACAATTCGATATCAAGTCTCATCTATCTCGTCTCGGCGTAACATTCGGTTTATATGCCCCTTATCCGTGCGAGTATCAGCGGGATGCGGTATAATGACGCTAATGTTACCCCTCTCCGCCTAGTTATTCTTATCTAATTGTCTTGCCGATCATTAGCGTTGTGTACGTTGCGCCTCACGATAAAATGGTCGCGCTGAAACTCCCACGCGCTTAATTTTTTTATGCTAACACGCTGGTTTGTTTATGTATATGAACCGGCATACGCAAATATTAGCACGTGCGTGACTGCCTTAACACATCTCCCGATTAATTCGCTCCCTGGGAAGTTGAAATCTCCTTCGAATTTCCGCGCACTGGTGACCGCATTAATGACACACATAAAAAGTGGTGCTTTCGACCATCATTAAGTTAAATTCTTTTACGTCCTTTCGCAATCTCCTCGTCTTAATCTCTGCCGTCTTTTTAAAGTTGAACACACAGACATGCTATTGTTAATTGTGTATTATCCCAATGTTTAGATATTTTGAAGCCAACAATTGATTCTCCCCTTTATTTATATTCTGGGTATAAAATTGTAATTAAACTGAACTGTAATTAAACTGAACTGTGACACCAGACACCTTTAAACAATTCAATGTAGCAACTAATTCAATTAGGACAACGATACCGTAATTATGATATCATTTAATATTAAATATGAATATGAAATAAATAAGAAGAGAATTGTAATATTAATCAACGGATCGGTACGTTTAAACAGTTATAAAGTGACAGATACAGTTGATAAATTAGCTTTTATGAAACAGCTGCAAGTTGATTGGCCACACATTTCTCCAAACTAGAACTCGGACCAAATTCCAGCGTCTTGGACATAGGCTTTTACTGGGTCACGTATGTATACTCAGAAAAAAAACGACGAGCCTGATTCAGACGCAGCTGTTACCATTAATTGTAATTAGCGATAGGATTATGTATCCTACAAATACATTGGAGTCAATGGCGTAGTTTTCAATTAACTGTGATTACTTCGAGAAATAAAAGCAATTATAAAATTATTGTACACACTTACGTTCGGCAGCTGCTTCACCTGTGGAATTCGATTATGAATCTTTTCCTCCAGCGTGAACTCGTGAAAAGTGAACAACTTTATTGAACCAATTATATTGAATTGCAGCGAATTTGGTTGCTTACACAAGCTTTAGTGCGCACTCGGTGCGTGCTGGTGCAAGCAACCGAATTCGCTATTAGTCAATGAAATTTTTCACCTTTCGCGAGTTCACGCTAGAGGAAAAGATTCGCGATCGAGGCGCTGCCGATAAAGAAGATCCCTCGAATGCACTACGATAAACGCTACGTGATTCCGAGTTACCTCATCGAGCAGCACGTGTCACGGCTCCTCCACCCGTCGGTTTTCTACCGCACCGCGTTTCTTAGTTCGCGCAGCCGCGTCTCGTACTCGTTTCGCACTCCGGAAATTTATGGCGTACATGGAGGTGCGCGTTTAACCACGTTTCGACGTTAGCCAGGACCACTTATTTTGCGAGACACCGGGGTTAAGCCGTGGCCGTATCGAACCCGCTCGGAGGTCCGTTCTTCTCGAGAGGAGGAGGAAGAGGTAGCTAGGGTACACCACACCGAGAAACATGGCGCTTATTTCCACGAGAGCGATTCTTAGCCCCGGTAAGAGCAAGATATCAAACACGGGCACGTGTCCGCGCTGGTGACAGCGACAGGACTCCAGGGCGAAGCCCTCGCCGAGCGTTCTGCGCGTCGGCCTGCCGCCGAAACCCCTTCCTCGACCGATTATCGAATTGCGGGGTAGATGGGGGTTAGGTGCGCGTTACGGCAAGGTGTTCCGTTTACGTCACGCAAATCTCTCTTTCTGTTTCAGTGTTCAGGCACACCCTCAAGCGGATCGTCTTCACGAAGCAACTGACGAAATGTGTAAGCGGTTCCCGTTCAACGATGCCGTTTAACCGCCACCCGACTCGTGGCCGACGAGGATCACGTCGCGGATCGCGATAGTCGCATGGAAACGAATTTAAATGGTCACCTGTGGAAACTCGATCGCGAACGCGCGCCGCTTTGATCGACGTTTTAATAAGAAAAAAATCGCGATTCTTAGACTACGCGTTGTTAACGCACGTTTGACCTCGAGACTTGTGTCCACGATGCTAGAACTTGGCCCGAGTTCTAGTTCTGAGAAATATGTAGCTAGTCAACTTGCGGCTCTTTTGGAATTTCTCGGAACTAGAACTTGGACCAAGTTCTAGCGTCGCGAATGCCTTTACTGAGTTCTCACATTAATTTCTGTCTCGTTCACCCCCTTTACTTGACGCAAATGTTGCCGCCACTATCGCAAAAGTTCATTCTTTAATTATATACATTTCCTTTCAGCAACGTTGTCAACTGAACGGTCAGCTGTTCCTTCCGACCGTTACCAGCCAGAGATTCTACGCGGAGAAGAAGGTATTCAACCGCGACAAGCCACATTGCAACGTAGGCACCATCGGTCATGTAGATCATGGCAAGACGACCCTGACAGCAGCTATTACCAAAGGTATTTGCAGGACGATCGACTGCTTGTAGATAAGATGCGACCGGCCCCTTGGAATTAATGGACAATCTTGTGAACAGTATTATCTGAGAAGCAGTTGGCAAAAGCGAAGGGATACAGCGAGATTGACAATGCTCCCGAGGAGAAGGCCCGTGGCATTACTATTAATATCGCGCACCTCGAGTATCAGACGGAAAACCGTCATTACGGGCACACGGATTGTCCCGGTCATGCTGATTACATCAAAAACATGATCACAGGGACGGCTCAGATGGACGGCGCTATACTGGTAGTCGCCGCCACGGACGGCACGATGCCACAGACCAGGGAGCACTTGCTCCTTGCTAAACAGATTGGCATTAAGCATATCGTTGTGTTTATTAACAAGGTATCTACGAATGTATGAGCGAGACATTCTAAGAGCGATAATTAATTCAGTGCGCACTAGTGCAAGCTGCCGACTTCGCTATGAGGCTTGCCTATAGTCAATTCTCACAATTAACTTGGTCGCAAATACATGTTCAGAGAGATCGTTTTACTGACCAACAAGTTCAAGAGGTATTTAAAGTGATGCTTAAATGTAAGAATTGACTACAAGATAACGAAAACGAAGAACAATACGGGGGTTTGAGAGTCAAAATGTAGTTATTTTTGCGTGAATTAACTTTGTGCAACGCTTAATTGACAATAGTTTCGGCCCGGCTTTGAGCCATCCTCAACAGCGCGGTGATAGATAAATTAAGTAAGACTCAATTCGATTGTCCATTTAACTAATGAACGTGGCATTAAGATTGTACTAAATGTGTTCAAGGTCGACGCAGCCGATTCAGAAATGGTAGAGTTGGTAGAGATGGAAATACGTGAGTTGCTTACCGAAATGGGATACGACGGCGATAATATTCCGGTAGCGAAGGGCAGTGCACTCTGCGCGCTCGAAGGGAAGAATCCCGAGATCGGTGCGCAGGCTATCCTGCAGTTGTTGGAGTTGGTAGACAAGCATATTCCGACTCCCGTGAGAGAGTTGGACAAACCCTTCCTACTCCCAGTAGAAAGCGTATATTCAATTCCCGGTAGAGGTACGGTGGTCACCGGTAGACTGGAGCGCGGAAAGCTGAAGAAGGGAACGGAATGCGAGTTTATCGGTTACAATAAAGTTTTCAAGTCCACAGTCACAGGTATAGAGATGTTCCATCAAATATTGGAAGAAGCCCAAGCCGGCGATCAGCTCGGTGCTCTGGTGAGGGGTTTAAAGAGAGACGAGGTGAAGAGAGGCATGATAATGTGCAAACCCGGCAGTATGAAGGCGCACGATCACATAGAGGCGCAAGTGTACTTGCTCACCAAGGAAGAAGGTGGCAGGAAAAAACCGGTCGCGAATATGGTACAATTGCAAATGTTCTGTAGAACGTGGGACTGTGCGGCACAGTGTATAGTAGTGGGAAAGGACCTGGCTATGCCGGGAGAGGACAGCACGTAAGATATTCGACATTTATTTTTCAAAAATTTTATTCACTTTTGTACACTCACTACGTCTCTCCGTTGCAGACTGATAATTAAGTTGATAAAACCAATGGTACTGGAAAAGGGTCAGCGTTTTACATTGCGGGACGGAGTAGTAACTCTAGGAACCGGTGTGGTCACCAACACCCTAAAATCCCTTACGGAGTCGGAGCGACACGAACTTCTCGAGGGCAAAAAGGCGATAATGAAGAAGGAAAAGAAGGCGCAACAGAATTAGAGAAGTTTGTTACGGAATAAAGCAGAGTTGTGCTGTGTAATGATGAAAATATTAGTCCAGACGGTGTCTCAATTGAGATCGAAACTTTCAAGCGAGTGTCTATCCGAGATATCCGCCATTCCTTTGAAACAAAAGTTTGATAGATGCGCAAGACACGGCACCGACATGTATTAACGTAATAATGAATATACGATTTGAATATGTAATTAAAAGACGCATTTTCATTATATTGAAATTATACGGATTGTAAGTCGTATAATGTGTTTTTATTCATTAACGAAAAACAAGAATGACTTAATTCAGTTATTGATACGTTTATCAAGCATGGCTTTCATTCCTTCCTCATTTCTCAAGCATCTGCATCAAGGTATACATATATATATATTGTACGAGTAAAATTTTAAATAAACGTTACGTTAGTAAAACAGACCGTATAGTTAAACCCGAGTGCATTATAGCTTTAAAAACAGTTTGATAATTTATTAAAGTTCATACATCAGCTGATACAATCTGCTTCGAGCAGAACAATGAAACGCTATTAGAGGTATACAAGAATTAATTAAATATACATGTTGCAGTGTGTCGTTCCTAGATTTTTTTCCCCAAGTTCGATATTTAGCGGTGTAATTTACACGTGACGTGCTTATCTCGATCGGATTTTTCAATCGACGGGACCAAAGATTCTAAAGGGAGAGATTAACAGTTTCGCACACTCCTAACGGAACGGACTTTCTTGCGTAAAAAAAAAACCCACTGTTCATATAATGCAAGTTGAACAAATCATACATTCATCTTTCGCTTATAAAAATAGCAAACAGTTCTCGTCGAAACGGACAGACGCAACAGGCTACGAATCTGTTACACTTCAACCTCGAAACATTCTTTCCATTAAAGTAGAAGACTACACCACGGGAGACGCTTACTCACGAAAGATGGTCGCTCTTTCAACATTCGTACCCTCAGATTCACACTCTAGTAAGTTTCTTAAGCAGTTTTACCGAGAAAGTGTATATATGGCATAAGTTAGTTTTTTTTTTTAATGATACTTCAGTCCAGTTTTGCTCTGCTGTTCATACTTAAGTATGCAAACAGTGACTTCTAATATTAATTTTGGATGTATCGCAAGATTCTTTCTTGTAAAATAATCACTCCATGTTATGCTGTATAAATTTGTTTTAATCGAGAGCAAACATGTTATCTGTTCTACCGTCACAAGATCAAAATGCCTCGCACCGAGCAGCTCCCGCTGGAACGACTAGCTAACCGTCCAATCGCGATAAATTTACGATACTTGCAATAGGTGCTAGCGCAATTTCTACTTGCCTGAACTTGATAGCAGTTTTGCTTACAACTGTACCTATTTCAGAATTGGCAGTTTTTACTCTATTTGCGTTGGGAAGTACGAAAGTAAAAGGAAAAGAAAAGCGGACAACGCTACTTTTTGATACGCCTTAAAGTGGGTTAGCACGATTGTGTTCAATATACAGCACGCCTTATACAATTCCATTTCTTATGTATATATGTACATACACACGCACGCACGCACGCACATTTATACAAACGAGCGAATCAAAAATGCAAGTCGGTCGTCTCGTATTACGTCGTATCAGTTTCAGCAAGTAGTAGTATTCCATGAACTCGTCTATCACAAGTGGTTTCCTCAGTTGTCGCCGTTACTTTATTTCGTTTGTAATTCACAAATTTACGTGATAATATATCACCAGCGTTACATAAAAATTTTACAAAATCTAGATGCATTCGAATTGTAAATCGCATACACAATTATACATGTCGCGCATTTCGCATTACAACGCATTCAAGCAACCCATCTTTAAGGCAATGCATGTAATATGCAAGTTCACAGAAGTCATGTGCTCGCCTTGAAGCATCCAACTAAGTGTTGCGTGACATTTTTCCTCAAAGAAAGAATCTTCGATTTCTATGGAGATGTACGAGTGCGCGATACAACCAAGGAGCACCCGCGTATATAGGCCTTACTCTCTGTAAAGGCCATTCCCAGTATTAAATGAACTAAAGGTCTTCGTCGTCCTCTGGTAATGCTGTCTCTTGAGCCTCCTTGAGATCTTTCTCGATTTGTTGCTGCCATTGCGGGTCCATAGTGACCTCAGGCGGCAGCAGCGCGGGCATGGCGACGAATTCCAAATTCGGATCTCCAATCAACTTGCGCGCCAACCACAGGAAGGGCTTCTCAAAGTTATAATTGCTCTTCGCACTGATATCGTAGTACTGCAACATAATAGGATTATATGTTTCACACGTCCTGTAAACGATATACAATATGAATGATGAAAAGCGCCATCAGATTAGAGGGACAGTATAATGTCTTCACTTTACGTCGCAGACAACTGAATCATCATCGCAAAATTGTGGAAAAGCGGCCGAGAGATGGATCTGCAAGGTACATAGAGCCGTTACGAAAATATACCTGTAGGTTCTTCTTCCTGTGGAACACGATGCTCTTGGCCTTGACTTTTCTATCCTTGATGTCGACTTTGTTGCCGCAGAGGACGATCGGTATGTTTTCGCAGACACGGACCAGATCTCTATGCCAGTTGGGCACGTTTTTGTACGTTACCCTGGACGTAACGTCGAACATGATAACGGCGCACTGTCCCTGAATGTAGTAGCCGTCGCGAAGGCCGCCGAACTTCTCCTGGCCAGCCGTGTCCCAGACGTTGAAGCGGATCGGCCCGCGATTGGTATGAAAGATCAGCGGGTGGACCTCGACTCCCAGAGTGGCGACGTACTTCTTCTCGAACTCGCCGGTCAAGTGCCGCTTGACGAAGGTGGTCTTGCCAGTGCCACCGTCGCCGACCAGCACGCACTTGAAAGTCGGCATATCGGGCTCGGTTGCCATTTTCGCTAGTTTCCTGCTCTCCGAAATCAGAAACACGCGGTTCTGCAATGCGAGAGACGAGACGTTAGACACCTAGCCCAAGTGATGGCGCGGCTAAGCGAGCGCGGGACACACGGGTCAAGCAACGTGCGCGCGGACCTTGTGGAGCGCCTCCACGAGGAACGCCCGGGGGGGGGGGGGGAGGGATCGATCGCGGCGCGGGCGAGATAGAGAAGGAAACCGACCAGCAGGGACGACGTCGACGATCGACCGTGCCGGAACCCGCGCGATCACGCGTTCGAGGCGTGACCGGAGAGGACCGGTCGCGCGGCGAGGTCGAGGAGAGGCTAGGTGCGGCGACGACGCTCGACAAGGCTGGCGCGGCCGGCGGCGCGGAGGATCCGAGGGAAAAGCCGGTCGGATCTCGACGCATCCGGGGACCGGTGTCCACCGCGGGGGGAGGGAGGGTCGCCGTCGCGCCGGCGGGAAATGGCGCCCGCCGCGTTGCCCGCGAGACGAGACTCTTCGCTGCGGGCACCGGCCCGTCTCGGCGAGCGGCGGTCGGCCGCGGCGCGGCTTCTCCGCGCGCGCCGAGACTGCCGTCGGACCCGCGGTCGTCACCGCCACCGCGGGCCCGGTCGAGCGGCCGCGTGTACGAAATTTCCCGGGTGCGCGGTGACGCACGTGAAAATGAACGTTAACACTCACCGTGCCGTATAGTCGGTATGGCTCACAATGGCGTTCCTCTGGGCGCTCGTGTAGAGGCGATACCACCTCGCCGATTCGCCGAATCGATGCGGCGCGAGTGGACGCGTGCGGGGCCCCGGGATCGCGGGGAAAAAATCAGACTCGATTTTTCGCGTGCACCTACTCTTCCAGCGGGACGCGGTAGGTTCGACGGGACGCACGTTCTCGACGCTCGGTTGTTACGGGCTCGACGGGCTAACAGGAAACGGACCGCGCCGTCAGCGACATCTACACTCGGCGCGCCATGCGGCCGCCCCACCGCCCCGCCACCTTCGCGCCACGAACATCTACATGTCGGCCGCGTTCGGCAGAGAAAACTGCTCAGTGAGCGCCTGCGCCGGTTGGATTATTTTTTTAAATAATCTAGAAGAATAGTTCTATCACAGCACAGATCTAACAATAAAAGCAAGAAGACTAGAGACCAGGAGACTCAACACTCCGGTGGTGGGGGTAGGTTAAAATGTGGGTCGCGCTGTTCGCAGTAACGTACCGCGGCCAATTCATGAACTACGCGTGCACCAAAGTTCGAATGTTTCGTTGTTTGCTGTAAACCAGTGTGTCAAAAAAGCGAAATCATGCCTATAATGTGCTGTATTGTGAATTGTGGGAATAATATATTTATTGATTTATTAATATATAAAGAGGTTTGGGCACGTTCCTTCAAAAACGCCTTGTAACCCTAAGGGGAATCAATAAAATGTACACTAGTACATTTGCCTTCGGAAATCCGAATAGTGTCCCTTTAAGGTGCATTTTCACGTGTCGCTCGAACCGGCTTTGTCGCAGAATATTCGCAGAAAAGTAATCACGTGACCCTTTTTGTCGCTGAAACGGCCGGTTCGAGCGACACGTGAAAATGTACCTTTATACGGATCCAATTTAGAACCATCAGACTATGGATTGAGATTGAGATTAGATTGAAAATTGACCAATTAAAGTAAAAATTACTAAACATGAGATTAGTACATTTTACTATGATTGGTCAAATTTCAATCTAATCCCAATTTCAATCCGTAGTCTGATACGGGCTTAAGGCTGTATCACGAAATATAGTCTAGTTCACCGTCACCGCCATCTTGGTTGTTCATGTATACCCCTTGCCTCTCAAGCTTCATTCCCGCGCAGGTACGCTTCATCCAGATATTCCATAGAACTTATACATATATACATGTGTATAAAGTTCAATGGGATATTCCTAGTATGTACACACGATATAGACATATCACTTTATTAACCTGACGTGATATGGCGAAACTCTTGCCTCAGTTTTCAGCTCGAACGTAGCATTCTAGTAGTATATAGCAATTCGTGCTTGACACGCGCGCGAAACGGTGCAGATGCGGTGCAGTTGCGCGAGAACGCGGTGCACGCCAAGTAATCTCTTGTGGCGGCAAACATTCAAAGAAGCTCGCACGGGCGAGGAACGGCCGACTCGGACGAATTCGCGAAACTCTCAAACTTTCTGCAAACGGCAACGCCGATCGAGAACGACTGAGAGTTTTAAGCGTGAACCAGGAGAGAAAGGAATTGTTTTGTCGGGGCGAACGACACGTTTCGCGAGGGAATTTTTGACGACAGATTTCTAGCCATGCTCTTTTACCTATTTAAAAGGTTTTTACGATTTTCCATCTGTTTGACGCACACGAACTCTATTCCGTACATGGTTACCGACAACTATCGATATTGTCAACGACGTTCGCGCAGTTTTTCTATCGTGTAAAAAAGCTGCGTGAAAGTCAACAATATCGATAGTTGTCGGTAACCGCATAGTGTAAAGCCTATCACACAATGCCAGGCAACAGGCAATGGGAATAGGGAATAGAATTTATGACGCGTTGGATTCGTCGGAAATTTTCTTCCAACCGATCCAACGCGTCAGAAATTCTATTCCCTGTTCCCATTGCCATATATTTTTTTAGCATTGTGCGTATACGTACTCATCAAAGCCACGCTACCACGCATACAACTTTTCACTCATTGGTCTGCCCACAACAATGTCGGGTGCGCAGAAGGGATCGTCGCAAAACGAAACAAATGACGGAGTGGATCTACTTGTTCTATGGTAACCGTGTATGGAATTGCGCCCCATGAGAGCGTAAGTTGAGAACGAGCTATTTAATCACGATTAACTCTTTCATCTCTAAATTATTGACAGCTACAGCAAATAGTTGTTCGTTAATGAAATATTCAGTTTGTCATTTTAATTCATTTTAATATTTATATTATATTTCTAAATATATGTACGTATATATTAAATGTTATGATGGTGACAGAGGACAAATAATTGTGCGCATAATTTTCACAGCTACGCATTCGTAAGTTAAAATTTTATTCCGCATTATTATGTTATGAAATATTACTTTATTATTATTAATTCACTGTTATTATTTTATTATTACTGAATTGTTACTTTATATAATAATCATACGCAATTGCAGTTGTATGCAATTCCACACGCAGATACAGCGTAATCCTATGGATCCAATTCTGCTTGTTTTGCTGTGAAAAATGAGAAATGCAGAATTATATTGTTTGAGCGCACACGTTCAAAGGACGTTATAATTTAAACTTGTCTGCTAATATTTCAAGTAAACGTTGTAATGAACCCTTTGTATTGTTGTAATAACAAAATATAAACACGCTCGGTCTCGCGCGTGTGCTTCTCGCTTATACTTGGCGCAAGACACTACCGCGTCTCTTGATATATTCTTTTAGCATTTATTTTATAACGTTTTATATTATAAAATACTTTATACGTGTATATATAAATATATCATACATGTGTAGAATAAATATGTTAGTCATCTTTAAATTAAAAAATATTGTACATTAACGTACAAGCGCATTTATAAAAGAACCGTCACGGTACAAAATTCCCGGCGAAACATTTTTCACGCATGCACAATTATATAGAAAATATGTCTGTCGAACATTAATGCGTCTGATTTTCATTCCCGGCATCTCCATACTCGAACCTACGAGCTGCGGAACGTTATCTCATTGTCAGTTTGGGAATGGCGCTCCAATCTATCTTGTTATTTCGAATCTCTGTGTTTGATTCTCGTACATGTTTCAACACACTCCAATAATAAAACTGCCTCTTGGTGGGGAAATTGCTTTCTGGGAATTTGATAACTGCTGATGATTGTATGTAGGAAACGATTTCCCCGTGAAGAAGCATTTTTTATTATTCAAGCGTTGATCGAAACGTGTAAGAGAACAGAATACACACATTCGAAACAGCAAGAGACATTGGAGCTCCACTTCCAATCTCTATGAGATAACAATCGGTAATTCATAGGTTTGAGTGTAGAAATGTCAAGGATGAATCAGTCGCATTACAAGTGAAAAAAAGATTCGTTTTTGTGCAACAAGGGCGGTTCACTTGACGTAGAATGCTAGCTAATATATTTCTCCTTTCTTTTATATAATCTTTGTTCACTTATACAAGAGATAAAACGAATTAACAAAGAATTAGGGAAATATTTTGGCATCCTTCTTTTTTTTTACCAAAAAATTAAAATTTGGAGAAACGAAAAAAAATCGCTTAGGTATAAATGCGAAAGTATTTTGTTTTATAAAATACGCACGTAGAGAAGTTTTTCTTCAAATTTATCCTGAAACTCATGCAATCGCGTTAAGAATCTTATGAGAGCTTCTGGAAATTTTATCCTACAGTCTACTAGTAAAATGTATACTAATATAAAGTGTAGGGCAAAATTTCAAAAAGCTCTCATAAAATTCTTCGAGGCGCCGTGTCGTCTCACGATCACACGATTTTCCGGATAAATTTTAAGAAAAAAATTCTCTCCGCGCACGATTAAAAATACAGAACACTAATGTATAATCGAATTACAATTTTTTTTACTTTTTGCAAAAAGAGCAATGCAAACGTTATTATTCTAATCGTCTACCAGTTATACTTCTCATTATGTCTCTTGTACAACGTACGAACCAACATTATACGAGAGAAGGACAATCTGCCTGGACATTTTACGTATAAAATTACGTGTGAAAAAATTTTTCTCAGCGAGCTCGAAAGTCCATTACGACGTTCGCTCTAGACGGGGAAGACGGGCGAATTTACATACGACAGTAATTACGTTACAGAATGCAGAAATATGGGATTGGCGGCCGTCGCCGGGCGTAACGAGTATAAATATGACGTAAGGGCCTGAGAAATTCTAGTCGTGTCCCTGTCCCGCCCCGCGTCCCCCCCGCTGCGCGGGGCGCCTCGGCGCGCGGCGTCCGCACCTGCGAGACGAAGTTGACGTCATCGGCGCGTGCGCGCCGCGTCGGGACGGCACTGCAGAAGCAGGCGAGTTCGCGAGTGTATCGATTTTACGATCGTGCCTCTCTCGCGGTGCCAGTGCGTCCGTCGTTTCCTTTAGTTTTTTAGTGGACGTGCACGTCGTACATGGATAAAACCGTGAATGGGATTACCCGCTAGACACGCCGCTCCGTACACCGCCCGCTGACTCGCAATTCCTCGTCACCCTTCACCATGACCAAGGATAGATTAGCAGCCCTCGTCGCGGTAAGTGAATTCCGGTCGAGACTACTCTTGCTAGTTTCGTCGCTCTCTCTCTCTCTCTCTCTTTCTCTCGCTCTCTCGCTCCCTCTCCTTGTGTATCTACACGACGGTGCTCTGGTGCACCAGATAAGCCGAGCTGCACCGCGTCGACATACGCGTGTCGCCGTCGTCGTTATCGCCGCCGTCGTCATCGTCGTCGTCGCCGCCGCCGCCGCCGACGACGACGACGAGTCGTGCACGCGTAACTCACGCCCCAACGCCGCCGAGTCAACGCGGCCGTGAGTTACGCGCGTGTGACTTTTACGGTGCGTGTCACTCGGCGGCACGGCACTCCGACGTGACGGCGACGGCGACGGCGACGCGCGGGCCCCAGCGGAGGAAACCGGAGAAGGCGTAACCGCGGAGAGCCGGCGGATGACAGCGTCCTCCGTCCGCTCGCCTCGGCCCCCCCCCCCCGCCCCGCGCGCGAGCTGACAGGTGTTCGCGGGGTGCACGCACCGCGAGAGCGAGAACCACCTCGCGGTGTTGACGCGACGACGGCGACGAGGAGCCGGCGTTGCGTCGCGCCCGGGGCTCATGGCGACCATGGCCGACCTTGTCGCTCGTCATCGGCGATGAATGGAGAACGTGTGCTTCCCCGATCGCCGAGATCGTGCGTCCGCCCCGGCGAGGATGACGTCTACGTTCATTCACCGCCGCCCGTCCGCGGATTCGCGTGGGGACGCGCGAGCCGCCCGGGAGAGCCGCGACCGCCGGCCCCTCCGCTTTCCCGTAAACTTGCGCGATCTCCGCGACTTCGGCAGAGACTCTAGGAGAGCCGTGACGATCGCGTGACAAACCACGTCGACGTTTTCCCGCTCTCCCGCCTCGTGTTTCAAGAGGCTCCGCACGTCTCCGGCGTGTCGTGAGTCGCGCGCGTTCAGCTCCGAGGGAATCTCTCGCCGGCGGAAACAAAAACCGCGCTATCTCGACTCGCCGCGAGGCGCTCCGAGACGACGACGACGGTCATTTCTGTATCTAGAGTCGCCCGCGTCCACGATGCTGGAACCTGATGCAAGTTCCGATTCCGAGAAATGCGTAGCCAATCGACCCGCAATTCTTTTACGGAATAGTCGCAAGTTGATCGGCCGCGCGTTTCTCGAAACTGGAGCTCGGACCAAGTTCCAGGATCGCGGACGCAGGGCCTTTGCGACACAGCGAAAATGCTAAAAGTGAGCGGCTTCGTCTCTTTCGACGGGGACGGCTGGAGTAGAGACTGAGCTGTTCACTTTTAGCATTTTCGCTGTAGCGTGAGACACAGAATTGACGCCCGGAGGTGTGTTCGCGATCGTTTCGCGGTGTACGGGAGCAAGGGGGGTGGGGACGGAGGGGGGCACGGGCGAAAAATTGGCGCTCCATCGTTCGTCAGGACGAATCGGCCTTCATTGAACGGATCAACGCGGCGGGCCGAAAACGTACGTCGCCGCCGTATGAAGAGATTAATCGCCTGGCTACGCCGCCGCGGTACAATGCGGCGAGATTCGTCACATAAACGCGGCGCGATTGCGCCCGTCGGGATACTCGGGCGCGATTGTGCCGAGGCCGGCTGCGAGTATTCGCCAAGATTCGCGCTTTAATTGATAACACACACGTCGTCGCGCGTCACCGGGGCCGAGACTCGTCAATGGTATCGTTGACGACGGGCGAATACGCCGAGGCCGCCCGCGTTCTGTTCTCCGCGCGCGAGGGAGAAAGCAGGAAACGTATCGATTGAATCAAAATATGACTCCCCGACGATATCGGACGGGGGACATTCGTGAAACGTTATTAACATCACTGATGAATGAACGGAAATGGACAGTGACGTACGCGGCGGGGGGGGGGGGGATATCGCGGCGCGAGGACCTTGAAAAAGTTATCTCTGTCAAATTGTTGTGGTTTGCGTCGCGACGGCCGAAACGTCGCGATACAATCCGAAGCGGAATTGAATATTCTCTCCTCGCTTTCGTCGTAATTTTCCCCTCCCCCTTCCTTGCCCCGCGAGACTTTCGGTTTTCTCGCCTGACAAATTTATCCGCGTTGCGATATTATTATTATCAAAGGAAATAATGACCAAGTGTTTTTCAAGCCCGCCGTTTTACTCGCTGTAGCTCGCACGCGCGTGTGTGGCGAGTAACAATAACGAGCGAAATAACGAGAGAGCGGAAATTATTCGACCGACTTTCCTCCTGCTCTACGCTCGCAATTAATACGTCTGGTTCTCCGACTCGCGAAGGATGCACGACACGCGTCGAGTATCGTGCTAGCTGATACCCCGATGATGACTCATTAGTCGGTGGCATTCGTGGAAAGCGTATGGGCGTAAAATCTGACGGACGTTACCGTCCAGCGGACTTCCTCGTTTCTGTCGCTGGCCTATTGTTAACTCCCGCTGTGTCGCCATGGCAACGCTAATTATTGCCCCAGACGCCGTTGGGATCTTCATCCGAAAAGTGTAATCTAAAATCGATACCGACGTGTCCCGCGATTCACGCGAGTCTGTCTTTTGTACGCGATAAAAGGTCTCTTCGTTGCCGCCAGAAGTGAAACTAAAGTAGAAACAAACGAACGAGGGGGAAACCGCCGAGGGCATTGTGGTGTACAGATTTGCGGCATTACTGGGCATTACTAGGCATTTTTTTGGGCATTACTCTGGGCACTGGGCCTTGCTGGGGCATTATAAAGATAAAATAAGATAAAATAAGATGATAAGATAAAGTAATGCCCGCTGGGCATTAGTGGGCATTACTGGGTTTCCCCCACGCAAACGAGGGAAGCGTAACTTGTTAGTGCATACGTTGTGATATACACACAATTGGAAAATTTGTGTTAAATTTAACAGATATCACATGTCACAAACACCCAAATTTTTTTGTTAATTTAACATAATATGGATATGTTAGATGCTCACACTAATACTCTGTTAATATTTTAACACAGAATAAATGCAGGTCTCAAAATAATTTGAAATAAATTTTGCGTACAATTAACACATTCTTAATGACAGAATGAATTTTTTTAAATGTAATTTTTACATTTTACACATGTAATAAGTGAAATGACGGTTCGAAATCACTCTCACTTATGTTATATAGAATAAAATCAACATTTTATTCTGTAAATTTTAACAGATAAATCTTGTTACTAATAATATAGATTATATAGAACATATGTATTGTGTGAGATTACAAAATAACTACGCATTGTGATGTTTTAACATTTCTCTTCAGTATTTTAATAATTTTACATTTGAGGTTAATTAAGACAAGAGCAATATGTTAAATTAACACATGAATGTGTTAAACATTTAACACAAAAACTAACCGGTATTTTTTTAACAAGAAAACATAAATTTTCCAACTGCGCAGACTTCTCGTATTTTCGTTTGCATTGCTAAACTCCATTTACGCGATTCTCAACCGCGTAGAAGCCACGTGAACGAATACTCTGCGTAAATCGAAGGACGCGTTTATACACAGAAAAAACTAAGTTATCAACTCTTATATACTCAAATTAACGTTCTCTGTTTTGTATGTACGCAACAGTCTACAATCTTCTTAAAACCATTTAACAATCTTACATTCCAACAATATTGCAGTCTCTTATTTAAATGCTATAATTGTCGCTTCAAGAATACATATTATTATTTTGAGAATAAAATCATTTTAATCATTAAAGAAAAGTCCTCTATTATGAGATAGGGTTCTAATGTGAGATAGTAGGGTTTCAACGTCCAAATTCAGTCACAAATCTTTTCTCGCAACGACTACATCTAACAATCAATTTTCCACTAAACAGATTTCACTCCAAGGACTATAAATTCATGGTGGAACCAACAGATGATGCCTGTTAATTTGACAGAAACTCCGCTATCTCATATTAGAAGCCTATCTCATAATAGGGGACTTTCCTATATAATGTTCGATTTGAAAATATGTCATTTTCAACCCAATACTGTTTCCTTACCATTCAAGAAAACTATTCCTAAATAATAAGCATATATTTTTATTGATTAAATTATGTAAAATTGCTTCAGTCAAGCAAGTTTTTCTTCCTTTAACGCAATATAATCTCTTTAAGATTTTCACGTTTAAACTAAACATATTTTCTGTGTATTTAGACCGGTCCAGATCTCGAAATTTAAAGTTGTAGTCACTTTTAAAACAAGCAGTTTCTTCTACGATAGAATGCGATAGACTACAATGCGTTTCGAATTTTAATCGTGTTTTTACATCGTTTGATTTTTAAAAAATATTCTAGAAGGCGCTCGACGTGTAATTTAATGCGTTTGGGGTTTATTTAATTTGAAATGTACTGCAGCGCAAAATAATTGCGAGCGGCGTGCCACGAATTACAACGAGACGGGTCCCAAGTGCGAAAATAAGGAATATTAAAATTTCTATAAACGCACTCGCCAAATTGCGAGTAAGCGAAATGTCCCCTGCAGATCGTAGATCGCATTCTCGGTTCTCGCACCGCTTTAGACTCATATCTATTTATTTTTCTTATTTTTCCGTAATTGTCAATAGCCCGCGAGTTATATCCCAGCGTAAGGTACGAATTGTACTTTAACACAAAAAGAAAAAAGGAAAAAAAAACGAAATTGAAATTCGCATCCCACTCACACCGCGCGGCTATTATCGTCGGCGACGTCTCGACGCCGTTCTGCATAAGAAATGTAAAAAATGCGAGCATCTTCTATAAATAACCGAGATTCCTTTAGGAGGAGATACGGCGAGTGCGTATATCGCGAAACATTTTTCCACGCGCGGCGCGAGATAATTCTTTCTCGAAAATGAGTTTTATTACAATTGTGATTCGCGTCGATATCTCTTTCGGGAGCGTGTCGTGACCTTTTGTGCTCGCTATCGGGTCCTCTATTGCACACATTGCCGGTTGCTCTCACCTACAATTCTCTTTTTTCTTTCGAAATATACACGGAAAGAAATTTTCTTTTGCAATTTATCCTGAAAATATTGTAATCAAAAGGTCACGACACGCTCCCGAAAGAGATATCGACGCAAATCACAATTGTAATAAAACTCATTTTCGAGAAAG
>NW_011967214.1:843575-880464 GCF_000949405.1 Vollenhovia emeryi | reverse complement strand
TACTTTATCTTATTATCTTATTTTATTTTATCTTTATAATGCCCCAGCAAGGCCTAATGCCCCAAAAATGCCTAGTAATGCCCAGTAATGCCGCAAATCTGTACACCACAATGCCCTCAGCGGTTTCCCCCTCGGGACATTAGTTTGGGCATTAGGCCTTGCTGGGGAATTATAAAGATAAAATAAGATAAAATAAGATAAAAAATATAAATAAGAAAAATAAGATAATAAGATAAAGTAATGCCCAGTGGGCATTAGTGGGCATTGGTGTACAAGATTTTGGTCAGCGGTTTCCCCCTCGATAAATTTTATGAGAAAATTATCTCCGTGTATCGATTCGCACCTGATATCTTTATGGACTTGAGACTTTTTTTGGGACTCTATTATAGACTTAAGATTATATTCGAAAAATTTAGCGGCGTAGTTTTCATCGTAATATCTTTACGTAGAAACTTCCAAATTTCTAATTTATTCTCAATGTACTTCAAGTTTTTCTTTTTTTCAACTATTAGAACGAACAAACGGTAGGACACGCTGTTTGTAAGTTTATGCCAAGCCGCTTCTGATTATGTTAAACACTACTACGGAATTTTTTTATTCAGTATCGACAATAATTTTATGAAATCTTACGACGTGTTTTGCTTTTTAAGAATCAACAGCGAGCGATGCGTACGTGACTTTTTTCAGCGCGTTAATCGCATTTTCCACGTCACAAGATACGTTTCGTCCTCTCGACAAGGACAATCCGTTCTTCAGCTTCTTCCTTGACCCGATAGCGCGCGTTTACTGTCTTAGCGATTTCGCCCGCGTACGTGAAGGTTATCTCTACTACAGGCTTACAGTTTACATAACACCTCTGGTGCTAATCACCTCAAATCACTTAACGCCTTCAGATACGTTCTCTGCGCTCGGAAAAAGAAAACGCGGCGCATTGTTCGCTTAAAAATTGATGCTGTCGGAGAACACGCCAGATTTTATTAAATGACTCACGAATGATCCGGTGAGACAATGTTCCGCGTAAATATACCAGCGCGTCGAACGATGCGTCAGAGGTCGGGCCGATATAATTTCGATAAAATTTTGACCGGCTTTCAGCGATGAAAATATTTTACTCTAATTTACGTTTTCTGCCCATCACCGGGAATGAACGTGGAGATCAGTTTCCCGTATTTTTCACAACGAAATCCGAATCCGACGAAATTATAGATATTTCCATTTTTAATTAAGTTTGTTATTATTGCATAAATTGACATGAAAACGCGAGTATTTACATGGAAGTGGCGTTTCAACGAAAACTCTGGGTTTTTTAGCAGTCAACAGGATTATGAAAAAAACTCTGCAAAAGTTTTAAGGGGAGGCGAGAGGTTTTAAAACATGAAGCTCTTACGGTAATCTTAACAACTTAGTTACATGAAAATTTACGACCTTGACGCGCCTCCGCCCCTCCCCCCGCACTCACGACCCGAGAGATATAACCTAATCTAACCTAACCTGATCCAAATATGTTTTTAATTAAAGCTTAAAATTAGGATGCGTGGAATCACAATATGCGGAAAGTTTGTACCATACTTATTTATTTTCATTTAAAAAACTAAAAAATTTACACTTTATTTCGTCGTACGATTCCACGTGGGTTTCAATTTTAACTTTAATTAGAAAATTGTTTGGGTTGGGTAATATAGGTGAGCCCTTTCCCCCAATGCAATCAATTTTTCGAACCATTGCAACCGTGTTTATACCTTGTTTCAGTTTTTATTAACGTTTCAGTGATAATCTGACGACTAAATATAAAATAAATAGATTTTTAGGCGGCGTGAAATTTTGGAATTTATCCTTTAAAACCTTTTTGCCCATACGAGGGGTAAACCGCTGAGGGCATTGTGGTGTACAGATTTGCGGCATTACTGGGAATTACTAGGTATTTTTTGGGCATTAGTTTGGGCATTAGGCCTTGCTGGGGCATTATAAAGATAAAATAAGGTAAAATAAGATAATAAGATGAAGTAATGCTCACTGGGCATTGGTGTACAAGATTTTGTTCAGCGGTTTCCCCCTCGGGCCTATATTCTGAATTATCTTTTATCACTAAAAATGCCTGTAAAAGATCTTTTCAGCCAGTAAGAATAGTCCAAAATCAATTTTAATGGCACTTTTATCGATAAAAAAGGATTCAAAATATGGACCATTGCTCTTTCCTCTTGACACTTTCATAAAATTTCATTTTCTATAATAATGTTTTTGCTGATTGCTACAAAAAAATCTAGAGTTTTCGTCGGAGTGACCTGCGCACTTGCCACCGACTTCACGAATCGCTTATTACTTGGCGAATATCGATTTCATAAATCGTTGATAAGAATATACATATATTGTAATCCCGGGTAAATATAAACTAGATCGCACGAGTTATAAATGCGGCAAATGCCGACCAGAGTTAACTTAGTTCGACGCGATTATTCCGATCTGTCTCTACCACAGCACTGTAATCCAGAAAGGGACAAGGCGTATCGCTAGACCAGGGTAGTTAACCCGGACCGTTGGTGCAATTCAGCCTTAGCACAGCGCAACTTGAAACGGGAACGCTGATCGATCGCGCGAAAATTACGTTGGACGTGTGATAGCATCTAAATGTATACAATCCGGGACGTGCATAACTACAAGAAAGATTGCAATAAAACTGCATTAAAATTGTATCAATTTCCCCGTGCGCTCGCGGATTTCCCCTCCCTCCCGCCACCCCCTCCCCCCAGGCCGCGGGAATTCCAAACTGCGTTATTAAAATTTATCCTGAATTATCGAACGGTGCTGCATATATAAAATTACATATATATTTCGGCCATTGAAAAATGTAGATTTGCAATTAAATACCTTTTTGTAATTACACCTGCGCGCCTGGAGAGGTTGTGCCCGATGAATATGAAACTGCGATGTTACGCGTGTATGAACAAGTGCGCTTTACGCGAGTTCTCGCGTTTCCGCTGTTGAACAAACATAAAACTCGCGTTTATGTTTGCAGTGCCGACACCGTCGATTCTCATTGTCAGATCTGTATCGGTTTCAATCGCGGCCGGGCATAGAAACGGAAACGCCATAATATTTCGCGCTCGGTCGTCGCGCTAAACTTTTAACGAATTCGGTTGCTCGCACTGTAGCGCGCACTGAGTGCACGTTAAGACTTGTTCATAGTCGATTCATGTATTTAAGGCTGTCTTAGATGCATGTTCAAAAACTATCTAGCCGAAAAAATGGTCCGCACGAATGCTGTGTAGATCATTTTACTGGCTGAGAAGTATTTCAAGAGGTTTGAGACGATCCTTAAGGGAATGCTGGAGTGATTCTGCACCTTTTGCACTTTTTGCATCTAGAACTGTTAATTTATGAAAACATTTGTGTAATACACAAATTACAAAGCTTATGTGTACAGATTGAAAGTGTCCCATTATTTGGACTGAAGCCAACGACCCACGATACTATTTCTCTTAAGGCCTGTGTCCACGATGCTAGAACTTGGACCAAGTGGACACAGACCTTTACTGGATTGCTTATACGAGAGCCAGTCAGGATATCAACCAGCGGCACACAATACTATCGAGAACCAATCAGAATGCAGAGTTCTCGATCAGGTGACTCAAAGCTGAATCCTGAATCCAGTGGGGAAAAATAGTATCGTGTGTCGTTGGCTTAAATCCTCCGATTGGCTCTCGTAAGGAATCAAGTAGGAAAAATAGTATCGTGTGCCGTTGGCTTAAAACTCTGCATTCTGACTGGTTCTCGTAAGCAATCCAGTAGGGAAAAATAGTATCGTGTGTCGCTGGCTTTAATCAGAGAATAGCATGACATCATTGAAACTAAGTTTAGAAGCCTGAAAAGAAATGTATTCGCGTAAATAAGTTATCGGTTACCTATCCTATAACTTATTTGAGCGAATAGATTTGTTGTTAGGCTTCTATACTTAATTTCAATGATACCATGCTGTTCTCCGATTTAGTCCGTATAGTAGGACACTGTCGGTCTGTATACAAAGGCCACATAATTTGTATATTATACAAATGTTTTCATGTTGTTGACAGTTCCAGGAGCAAAAGTTGCAAACAGTGCAGAATCACTCCAGCATTCCCTTAAACGTTATTCGAAAGAATAACCGACGATGATTGGTCAATACTTACATATGTGTCTGACTGAATTGACCAATCGCAGTCGATTATTCTCACGACTACGACTCTGCGACTCGCATTGTGGACCCCGCATAAGAATTGACTGTAAACAGGCGCAAGTAACCGAATTTGTTAATTGCCTGGCTAACATTATTTCGCCCGATATTGGGAGCATCGGACCCATAGACTTGTACAAATAGACTGCGCCTTCATACGGGCGAGCTGAAGAGCAGACCTGAGAAAGATAGAGATAACCCGTCCGTAATGCCTCCCCCCTCCCTCCCTCTCTCTCTCTCTCTCTCTCTATGGTTATTCTCTCTTACTGGTTATACCATAGTATAACCAGTAGGCCCACTCCGTCATTTGTTTGGTTCAAAACCCCTCACGAGGTGGCACGGTCTATCTGTGTAAGTCTATGGTCGAAACCAGTGAACTCTATACATACTGGAATGAGTGATCTGTAGTTCTGGCTGTTGCCGAGAGAGAGGTGCGTTGGGTGAATCCTTGTCTCCTTCTAGTACTACCTGATTGGATAATCGCATATAAGTGACGCCCTTCTTCTCGTCATTTATACGCGACTATCCAATCAGGTAGTACTAGAAGGAGACAAGGATTCACCCAAACGCACCTCTCTCTCGGCAACAGCCAGAACAATAGATCACTCATTCCAGTATGTATAGAGTTCACTGGTCGAAACATACCCCTTCTCCCCCCTCCCTCCCCTTCGTCGTTCGCGCAAAAGACGTTTCAAGTCGTGAAAATCTAGCCGGAAACGCGATATCGATCGGGAGAACGACGCAAATGACGATACGCTCTCGGCCCTCTTGTCGCACCGCGTTATCGCGCGCGCGGTGTCTGTAATCGTTTCTTAATTGTATGCAAATACCGTATCGATTAAGCACACGTTAGAACGCCCGGACGACGACTGGAGCGATCGAGAAACGAGCGCGAATTTGACAGGCGTGGCGTGCGTTCCGTGCCGTGAGAAAAATTATGTATTACACGTCAGTGAGAGAGGTCCTTCAGATACGACATAAGAAAGAGAGAGAAAGAGAGAGAGAAAAAACGTGTCAAACATAGGCTACTCGGTGCATACATTTGGTTTTTCGTTACAAAAGCATGCGTTTAATTTTATAAATTTTGCACGCCGTACGGCCCGTGGTTTACATTTTGTGCACATTGCTGCGATATAAATGCAGATTATATAAACTGTTATAACACATCATCCATTTTTATAGCTTCCTGCAAAACGTTAGCTTGATTTTACTTTGTATTCCGTCCTTCGTACGAGGGGCACGTAAAAATGATGATAAAACAAAATGAAAGTTATCGAATGGCACAAATTGTATTTTACACAATTATTTTAACATGATATAAAATCAACATGTTCTCCTTTGCGAAGCTTGCTGTACGGGAGTGTCGCACGTTGTTTGTCCAAGTACTCGAAAGTATGGGGAAAAAAAAGTGCGAGCTGATTAATATTCTAGTAACAGTTTACAAAATTCACAATATTATGTAATAATCTCCAACTTTGATTAATATTTATAAAATCTTCCGCGAGAGGCAGGAACAGTGTAATGACATTCTGTAGATACTTTGTTCTGCGGAATTTCCATTTTCATATAACAGCATTAAACTTATAATGAAAGAAAGCTCAGTGGTTTACTGTGGCTGTCGGTAATGAAAGAAATTTTCCCGCGAGCGATCAGCCGATTGCACTTCCTACACTTTCTGTGCATTCGCTAAAGGAAGGTTATATTTTCAACAATGTTCACGAGATATTTCCTATTATTTATTTAGTAAGTATCAGCTCATAATGTGGCGTGAAATAAATCAATTAAATCGGAAATTTATTCCTTACATTCCTTTTTTTTATGACGACTGTCATAAACTTTAAACAAATACGCGTCTCATATTGTTTGATATTTAGTCAGCTAAATTATAAGACGATAATTATAAATTACAGTATGGTTACGTGGCCAATTAAAATGATTATTAAATTATATAAAAGTATGTAAATATTAGATATGGAAGTTTTCTTATTGTGTAATATTGATAGTGGGCTTTTAGTAGCTTATTAAAACAGCAGAAAGCTAACGTTTTATATACGTAACGTGAAACGGCAATAAATCATGGGTCCATTTGCTGAATTAATTAACCTTCAACAGTTTGAATTGATTGATTCAATCGTCGGTAAAGTAGCTGATGATGTTTCAAAGATACAATTGATAGTGACGTAATTACTTACATAAAAACACGGACGATGCGATAAGATGAGATAAGAAGATGCGATAAAATAAGACGAAAATGTGATGATTTATTTTACCGGAATTTAAAATGTTTTAATTACAGACATAGCACTTCGATGTTGCACAACTTTTTCGTAAATTATTACGAGTCCTACGCGTGGAATCTGTTTTGTCAGTAAACCTGTTTTATTTTTGTCGCGATTTACGTCAGTAAAATAAGCACAGGCGAGATTTCGTAAAATAAAGTATTATTCTCTGATTCCGATTTGTATGTTACAACGATCATTTGTTTATTGCAACGCGCGAGATTATTCTATCGAGGGCAAGATTATCACTGCTCGAATGGAAGCGATTACCATGTTGTGTGAAAGGAAGTCACTCTTATCGGGATGAGAGAGATTGCCTGCGCACAACACATGTACGCAATCGTCGACGAAACCAGTTAATCGTGCATATATTTCTGTGTTTATGCTCTTACATCAGAAGAGATCACGTCCGAGTTTGTCTTAATTAATAAACTGCTTGTGTAATATTCGAAAATAATTCCATTCGTCATACCGTTCCAAGTATCAGCACGATGATTCGATACTGTGACATTTTTCCTCGTCGGACATGGAATTTAAATTTCACGCTGTTACGTCAGGCCTATCTATAAACGCTTTACAAGTAGCTACACGTATAAACAAGTAAACCCAGAAAAAGTTTCTTTAATATCAGACAAATTTTCTTGGAATTTCGACCTCGCTAGACTTTTACTTAATTTCAAGACTGGAATCTCTAAGAGAATTCATATATATATTTCTTCTAATCTAGCAAACGTTTCAGTAGAAGTAAATAAAAATTTAGTGGATTCAAAGAAACGTGATTTCAACGTTTCTCATTTGTTTTACCCGAATAAATCTCTTTTCCGGTTGTATAGCTGAATAAACTAGATATATGGAAACTTGGATTAATATTCCAATCCATCAAAAATTAAAATACTACACCTAAACGCATAATTCAGTACACGCGGAGAATTTTCTCCTAAAATTTATCCTGAAAATCATATGGCCGTGGGACAACGTGGCATTTTGAACAACGTCATGAGAGTTTTTTGAAATTTCACCATACACGTTTTACATTAAAATGTATACTAACAATAAGTATAATTACTAGTGAAATGTATGGTAAAATTTCAACAAACTCTCATAAAATTCCTTGAAATGCCGCGTTGTCTCACGACTACATAATAAACTTGAAAAGAAAAGTCCCTCCGTGTGAATTAAACAAGTTTCCCCATTGTTGTTTATCAACCCGTTATCATTGTATTAGTTACAAAAGGGCACTTTAAGGCTGAAATTACAGGCTGGTGCGGTACTTATTGTTTCTAATGAACGCTTGTATTTCTTGCAGGCCCAGTCGGACGACGACGATGTGGCGGACGACGTGTCCGTCAACGTCGGGGCGCCGGATGACTTCATGACGGAATTTTTCGCGGAGGTGAGTGACAAACTAATTTGTTGCCGCGGCGCCTTTACTCGCGACGCGCGATCGAAAGCACGAAAGAGTGCCATCAATCAGAAGTAGGTTAAACCAGTATCAGCGAGATTATATCGGTCTTAACCGGGACAATGCGCACAGTCCCTCCCCGTAGCTTCTTTTCACATGTACAAAGTATGAATGTCGCGGAATAACACAAAGGAACGTTCGCATATCAAATTCAATAACTCGGGCGAAGCGGCGTTTCGTGAAAATTCCGCGCCGGAATCTTTGCACGGGGGCTCTCGTACTTTATCGATCGCGTCTCGCGAGCTTCTCCTTGCGCCGCGGTAAAATGTTCTTACTCGTGCAAGCGCACCTGCCCGGAGGACGGGGGAGGAGCGAGATGCAACTTTCTTGCGGACGGTATAACGCGCGTGCATCTTTTCCCAAGCGTGGCTCCCGCTGCAGTTCCGGGCCGGCCTCGTAATTCACACGTGATTTACCGAAGCGAAATCGCCAGCGGACACCGCTGCCCATATGCATCGTGCATCAATCGTATCGCTTAATCAGCTTATGCGGGAATTACGGCGGAATCGTAAACACGCGCTTTTGTGTCGAAAATGACGCACGTTTTGCCGTTACGTAACGTTTTACGTATATATAATTATAAATTATGAACGATTATATTTCGAGGGACCGTTGAATAACCGTCGCGCCGAAAATTGGTCAGTTTTTGCGTCGCTTTTATGTTAATTTTAACCAGTATCCGCTACTATCCGGGATAAACACGTTCGCGAAACACCGCCGCGTATTTCGCAAAGATATAAACCGCATCCATTAATTTAACAGCGAGGCGAGCGCATGATTTTCTTCGGCGTACACGGGCTTTGTCACGCGAGCGATAATAAGCCGCTCTCTCCTGCTGGCTCTCGCGAATGCGAAAAAAGTTTCTTTATCTGATACGCCGTTTTTCTCGCGAGCTTGTGATTTGTTGTCATAGATAAGAGCTGTCACTCGGAATACGGAATAACCTGTATTATCGCGTAATGAGAACCATTTCTTTCTTCGGAGTCGAAGAGAAAAAAAAACCAGAATCTGAAAACGATAAGGGAACTTTCGTTTTAATTAATCGTTTATTAAATGCGATTCGAGGGACAGAGAAGTTTAATACAGTTTATATGCTGTACAATGATGGACAGAATGGTTGCGACACTGTTTTTTAATGAGTTTTTAGAAACGCGCATTTACATTTCAAAACATTTTTTCTGGGGGAAATTTTACTCGAGAAATAGATCGGAAACGCTCAAAATGGTTTCGAAATGGCCAGCGAGTAAAATATTACTCGGGAAAAAAGATTTTGGAAACGTAATCCTGCATCTAAATGCACGTTTCTAAACTCATTAAAAAAGTGTCGCAACCATTCTGCTCGTCACTGTACAGTGATCGACAAAATGGTTGCAATGCTTTTTTAATACGTTTAGGAACGCGGCTTTAGATGCAGATATACGTTTCGAAACATTTTCTCCGAGGAAAATTTTACTCGAGAAATAGATTGAAAACGTTCGAAGTGGTTTCGAAATGGCCATCGAGTGAAATATTCCTGTATCACTGTATAATGATGGACCGAATGGTAGCAAAACTTTTTTAAATGAGTTTAGGAACGCGCCTTTAGATTCTGATTTACGTTTCAAAACATTTTCTCCGAGGGAAATGTTACTCGAGAAATAGATCGGGAACGCTCAAAATGGTTTCGGAATGGCCATCGAGTAAAATATTCCTCGGGGAAAAAGGTTTTGGAAATGTAACCCTGAATCTAAATGCTCGTTCCTGAACTCATTAAAAAAGTGTCGCAACCATTCTGTTCGTCACTGTCCAGTGATAGACAAAATTGCAACACTTTTTTAATACGTTTAGAAACGCGCCTTTAGAGATTCAAATTTACATTTCAAAACATTTTCTCCGAGGGAAATGTTACTCGAGAAGTAGATTGAAAACGTTCAAAATGGTTTCGGAATGGCCATCGAGTAAAATTTCCCTCGGAGAAAGTGCTTTGGAACGGTAAATCTGAATCTAAAGGTGCGTTCCTAAACTCATTTAAAAAAAAGTGTCGCAACCATTCTGTTCGTCACTGTAACAAATATTGTTTTTAAATATGTTTAATTCTCGCACATATTTTATAAATCTGTATCTCGCAGACTGTAATCTGTTGGTAATATTAATACCGCAACAAATGGGGACACGCGTTAAAGAGAGGAGTTCGATTGAGGGAAAGATTATTCTTCGCCTTTCTTAAGGAAGATTAATCACGCTCGTAGGATATTTACTCCTGTTCAAAAACTACTTGGTGTTTTCGAAATGGATCGGTCCCACTAATGGCATTCGCTTCATTTATATTCATACGACCCGTTTACGGATAAATGCTGGGGAAAAAATATAATAGTAAATGCATAGTAAAAGATAATTTCCTGCGAGATAATATAAGATATAACGTTTTTGCTCCGCGCTCTTCCGCAAATGCTCCTGCATCCACTTTTCGTTAAAAGCATTCGCTTCTTACCCGTGTAACACGTCGAATCGTTACGCTCGTCCACGGTTTTCCCGATATATCGGGCAATCTCTGTAATTTTGCAATAGGGTTGCTAGTTAATTAAAAGCTGCCGCGTTATCCGGCTAAATTTTCACGAATTTTCCGCGTGAACGACCGGCTCTCGCCGTCGATTAAAGACGGCGGGAAGCGTCGAAGCGCCATAAGATAACGCGCGGCTATAATTATCGCGTACAATTTCGTTCATTGGCGGCCGGCTAATAATTATCGCGAACGGTGCGCCATTTCTCACGCGGTCGTTCCGCCGACATTCGCGGTTGCGTGCGTTTGACGTTTACGAGGGTCCCAGTTCCAACGGTGGAAAACACAACGCTCGGGAACGAGATCCAACCGCTTCGACGGGGGGGGAGGGTGGAGGGAGGGGGAGGGGGGTGCGAGGATGACGAGGGTGAGGGAGAGGATGCCGCGGACGTCGGATTTTGAACGTGGCCGAATACGTGCACGCGACGCGATCGTTGGGGCGCAAGGCAATTCAAATGCAGATGTGACTCGCGGAGCGAGAACCAAAGTGACATTACACCAATTGTTGTTTTTGTTGATAAGCGCTACATGCGCCGGCATTGGCACTGTCGCTTCGCATTACACATCTAGGCGCCAGGGATCGTAGTCCTCCGAATCGCGGACTCGAGTCGCACGTTTATAACCGTGCGACTAGCGATACACGAGATAATTCGGGAGGAGATACAAGTATCGATAAATTTTGATTTGTGTTAACCCTTTCACGAGGGGGTAAACCGCTGAGGGCATTGTGGTGTACAGATTTGCGGCATTACTGGACATTGCTAGGCATTTTGTTGACATTAATTTGGACATTAGGCCTTGCTGAGGCATTATAAAGATAAAATAAGATAAAATAAGATAATAAGATGAAGTAATACTCACTGGGCATTAGTGGGCATTGCTGTACAAGATTTTGGTCAGCGGTTTCCTCCTCGCCCTTTCATGATCACCGACGTGTAAGTCCCATTTACATCTTCGGTCTCTCTGCTTCCTTGGAGTGCTAGTGTCCCAAAAAACAAATTAAAAAGTAAACAAAATAAATTACCGAGTTTCAGGCTGTATGTATGTACTACCGCAGACTTCTATAGAAGCTGTGTCAACTACAGCCTGAAACATCATTGATGTACAGATGGGAATAAAGATTATGAAAATGTGAATCCTAGTAAAACTGAGACCCAGCATTAATTAATAAGACTGTAACGTTGCTCCTTCGTCAGTTAATTTTGTTAATTTAGGACAGGTCCTATGTTAACAAAATTAACTGATACGGAAGCAACGTGCACATTTCCAAGTTACACCTTATTCTTAATTTTACCTGTTTTTAATAATGCTGTTGAAATCATTATGGATTTTTCGATCTCAATGGGCCAAATTAAATTTTTTTAAACAAATGAACCATTACACAAAATATTACAGTATTCAATACCAAGCATCCTTCTTTAATGATGCGCTCTCTCTCTCTCTCTCTCTCTCTCTCTCTCTCTCTCTCTCTCTCTCTCTCTCTCTCTCTCTCTCTATTGTAAAAAAATTAACACGATAATGGCAAAAGATGAAAACTTTGCAGAAGTTAGAGCGTGCTTGCCAGTTTTTATAAAATTCAAATAAAAAAACCTTTACATCGATTATCACGAAATTCATTACCAACTATTCTTTAATAATGCTGTATTAATATAAAACAATTCAGACCGATATCTCAAACTTTGCATAAGTTAGAGAGCGCACAATATTTTTGGAGCACATACATACACACAGAGATTTAAAAAATGTGTTTTTTTTTACATTTTGGAACATTTTGAACACAATTGGCAAAAAATGAAAAACAAATTTATTCACGAAAACAAAGCTTGACGAAGAAGCAAAATAACGCAGTCGTGAAACGGTTAATACATTTTTAAAATCAACTTTAGATTAACTTTAAAAAATTAAGTCTACTCGTATATTGTCGTCGCTGACAAAGCGTGCATACAAAAAGTATATTTTGTTTTCTCTGGCCAGTTCGGATATATTATTAGTTCTGTTAAATATTATATCAAACACGTGGACTGGTCCAAGAAGAGTTAGCGATGGACGATCTCCGAGAATACTTGCGGCAGAAGATTCTACGCGAGCGGAGATTCAATCCAACTCTCAACGTCGCGGAGTCGCGAGAATAAATCGGCTCGCGATGCTAATATTGCGCGTTTGTCGTGTTAAATATCATGATTATACTTTTAAATCGTTTCGCAACAATTGCATTGTCGTCGCCTGTCTTGTTTTATGCGTTACTGCTTTGTGTACTTATCGGAAACGGTACACAGGTAAAGCGTTCACTTATTTAATTCTAACAAAGCCCGCGCCCACATAGAAATTCTTGCTCATACGTGTTCTTATGTATCTGCCTGACGAGATTTATTGCGTCAGTTTCCACTAACACAGGATTTTGCTTATACATCCGGCATACGGCGCTAGCAAAATTTATTATATCAATTTGCTCTGCGCGAGAGAAACCGTTACAACAGTCCTGAATTGAAAAATTTGTCGACTATCTGCTTACATACCTTTGGAAAGGCAGGAGGGGGAAATACAAGAGGGTTGAACACACCAGTCGGTCGTTAAAATATGCATAACGCGTGCTCGTCATCAGCGCGAAATTCGCGACAAATCGTCGGGACGATCGTTACGCGTCGATAAATAATTCGTGTTCCGTTTGGCATGTAGCGGCCGCCACCGCCGCGTATTTATATTGCTAATAAAACCACAACGGTGCCACGGCTCGACGGCAAAATTTCATCGCTGGCGAAACGCTACGGAATTTCCGCTTGACGCTGTCGCGATATTTCCCAACTGATCGAGAGAATCCTTGCGCGATGGGCACAGTAGCCGCGTTCCCATGTAAATGGATAGCCGTAAAAGCGCGCGCGGAAAGCTCGCGCGCGCCAAGTTAGATTGATTTTTACCGCGTTCCGCCGCCATTCCGCTCGCTTCGTACCCCATTTTATTTCGCATCTTTATTCCCCGCTGTTTTCCCACGAGCTCCATCACCTGGGATTTCCGTGTTATTTTCCTGTTATAGCGCCCGAGACCCGCCGTGTGACGCTTATTTTTTTTTACTGCTATTTCTGTTCTCGTTTCGCCCGTTGCTCTCGATTTTTCTGCAGTGCTCGTTTTATGTCTCGGGGAAGTTAATCACACGTAACTTCGCTCAAGAGTCACAACGGTATCGTGACGGAAATCATTACGCGTCTTTCGTCTCAATATAAAAGAGTAAATCATTTTATACGACGTTAATATGTAAAGTAATACAGGATGTTGATAAGAAAGGGTATATAAAATATTTCATGGAAATTAGTTTGCAAAAATAAGTCAAAGAGTCTTAGTCAACGTGGCAAATGAGTTGTTTTTGAGGTATTTTTATTCTCTCTTTTAAACGGGCCAACTCGTTGCTGTGATTGCTGCACGGAGAGAATTTTCTCTTAAAATTTATCCTGCAAATGTGATTGACATGGCATTTCGAAAAACTTGATAAGTTTTTTGAAATTCTACCATACATTTTACGAGTAAAATTTCAGGAAAACTCTCGTAAAATTCCTTAAAATGCCATGCTATCTCACGATTACACGATGTTCGGGGTAAATTTTAAGAGAAAACGTGAGGTTGTTGCTCCATGAAGAAGTACTTACACGAATTAGGTAAATTATAATAAATTATCATATTATTGCCAATATCTCAAAAACTCATTTGCGGACCCATGTTTATTAAGACTTCAACTCATTTCTGCGCATACTAAACCCCTAAAATTATTACAACCTTTTATTCAACACCCTGTATTTGATAACAATCAAAAGTTTATAACGTGAAATATTACTTTGCTCCTCGTGTGTTGTTTTACTTACAGCGATCTCCTCACAGGCTTGAATTTAATATTCCTTGCTGCGAAGAAGGAATTAATATTCCTTTCTATTGTCGAATAACATTCCAGAAAAGTTTGCTTATTAAATAATCTATTGATACGAATTCTAGGTTTCCGTTCTAACTGGGATGTACGCGAAAATTTTCTTTTGCATCCAGTAAATCGTTCCATCGATATTGTTGAGAATTTTCGTTTTAATCTTTAATTTACGCACAGATATTTTGTATCGTACAACTTTTAATATATTTATTAGATAAATATATTGAACAATTTAAGAGAAACGTATACAAAGTGATTAATAGTTTTCCTTCGTTATCACATCAACAATGATAAGTGAAAGAACATTTTTAATATCACGCAAAGAGATATAAAGTATCTAGACTTATCTTATTGTTAGTCGTTATTCTAATTTGCATTGCAAGGCTTTACATCCGACACGCATCATGGTTCGCAGGGAAAAAGGACGCGCGACAACGATGTTGAAACTTTTTAATACTACAACTTTTAACATAGGTCCTTTAAGATATAAAATCAATTAGAAATTAAAGAGGCCGTTTAGGACCGGGCATAGGTGTAAGTAGCCAGTTAAATTAAATTATTAAGTGAATTCATATACCGTATTCTTTCCAACTTATCACTATACACGCTGGCCTAGAGAGCGTTTACAAAGTTTATATATGTTATTGCGAACAATATTACCTACAGCCCCAGTGGTCGAGCTGGTTAAGACGCCCGCACGGATTGAGGGAGGTCCCAGGTTCGAATCCTGGCTGGGGTAATATTTTTCGCAATAAGTATTTTAAATAAAGGGGGGAAGGGGATTATCATATTAGATGCTAATGTATAGCATTATTAAAAATAATTTATAAACGTGAATTCACTGACGATAACACTTCCACTTACGGGGATTAACCTGTGTTATAAGACTAGTATGTAACTGGCGCACAGGATAAGTTGGAAAGAATACGGTATATGAATTCACTTAATAATTTAATTTAACTGGCTACTTACACCTATGCCCGGTCCTAAACGGCCTCTTTAAGAAACTTTTTAACATCGACAAATAACGATAATCTCGGAAGTAACTACGATACTTATCTGTGTATTATCAAGATTAGTTTGATAAAATTATCGGCGGAAAATCCCCTATTATGAGATAGGCTTCTAATATGCGATTTCCCTCTCAGCATCCAAATTCAATAACAGATCTTCTTTCGCAACGATTACACGGTCTAACAATGAATTTTCCATTAAACAGATTTCACTCCAAGGGCAAGAAATGCACGATGGAGCCAACAGATGATGTCTATATTCAGACAGAAACCCTGCTGTCTCGTATTAGGGGCGTATCTCACAATAGAGGACTTTCCCCTACCTTTTAACAGATATAAAAGACTAATCAGAATTCTTCAGTGTCGCCAGCGGTAATTAACAACGTCAGCGTTTTCTTGACCATACCTGGCACCTTTAATAATGCGTTATCCGGGTTCAAACCCTGGCTGAGTTAATATTTTTTGCAATAAATTTTCTGTATTGTCAAATATGCCAGGTACGATCGAGAAAACACGGCCGACGTTGTTACATATGAAAGATTTTAGTTGTTTTCAAATATTTCTAACTAATAACGATGTAAGCCGAGATACATCGAGCGCATTCGCCGCTGGATCCCGTCCTATATAATCATGGAATTATCGAGTGAGTTCCCTCGCTCCGCGCACCGCCGCGATTATATTCGTTCGTGCCTGTAAATCTGAACTTTCGTCGTTAAAACTGTATTTTCGCCCTCTTAGCGAAATCGATTGGGGGGGGGGGGGCTGCTACGGTACCAGCTCGTGCGGTGAGAGAAGCGAGACGCGCCCGTACGCAAAGTGCCTGTAACTCTGCCGACGCGAAATTCCTTCGCGCGCGTGTAATCGCGCGCAAGCTTTATCGTCATTCTCGCGAGCGTTTAATATTACCGCTCATTTCCGCCAACTTTGCGAGCGCGCCGCGACCGGGTCGTCGGGGGTGCGGGAGGGGAGGGGGAGGGATGAAACTTACGCACTGGGGATCGCGAAATAAACTTCCGAAATCTTCCCGCTCGGGACAGTAAGCCGGAGGATAAATATCTTTCGCGCAGTCGAGTCTCGGGCCGTAACCGTACGCTCGGAAACTCTAATTTCGAAATATACCAAGTATGTGCGTTTGAGGTACCAAATAATTCCGCGCTCATTTCCGCACGCCCCTTATCCAGCGTTTACCTGTAGTCGTCGTAATTTTGTCCCATCGATGTTTACTCGTTAGACGTTCAAACGCCGAAAAGAAAGAGTTCGCCACCGTAGCATGGTTTGCTAAAAATATTTTGCTGCCGTAACTACGAATTTCTAAACCGCAGCGAACGATTTGCTGTCGCACCTGATACCGTAGGCACAGTAGCAAAATATTTAGCTACCGCGACTAAATATTAGCTGTCCATATTTTACAACCGAATTTACCACGTGCGGCTTTTAGCTACACTTTTTTCCCCCCCGTGGATTTTTTGATACCATCGGTGAATAGTTGCTTTTTTTTTAATTCCAACTCTCGTTCGTTTAATAATAGGAGCCTGAAACAAAATTATTACATCGCAACATAGTTCAGTGAAATATAACGCTTTATGAAGTATTATATAAACAATAATTAGCGCCGAGTAAATGGAGAATAACAATAAATACCGCCGCATTGACGTTACTCGAGGAAACATACGGTAATACAATATACGTGTTCCACAATTGTTTAAATAGTATTCTCTGCGGTGTACAATAATTAATAGAGGAAAGTCTCCTATTATGAAATATGACTCTTAATATGAGACAGCGGAGTTTCTGCTAAATTAATAGGCATCGTCTGTAGGTTCCACCATACGAGTATTGCCCTTGGTGTGAAGTTTGTTCGGTGGAAAATTCGTTGTTGGATCGTTGCGAAAAAGCTTTGTGATTGAATTTGGATGTTGAAAACCTTCTATCTTATATTAGAAGCCTAACGGGGGATTTTTCTCTACTTACATTAATTATTTACTACGCACGCAAGTTGTTTAATAATATGAAAATACGATATAACGCAACATCACGGAATACGCGGCAGCATCCTCAACTTTCTTTCTGTCTTCGAAATTCTCGGGGAGGCGTAAGATCGAGAGTAGGTTCCATAAATGTATTACCCTTGGAGTGACGTCTGTTCAGTGGAAAATTCGTTGTTAGACCGTTGCAAAAAGGCTTTGTGATTTAATTTGAATGTTGAAAATCTTATATTAGAAGCCTAACAGGGGACTGTCCTCTACTTATACGTCAATAATTTACTACGCACGCCAGTTGTTTAATAATACATTATAAAAAATACGAGGGAACGCAATATCACGGAACACAGCATCCTGAACTTTCTTTTTGTCTTCGAGATTCTCGGGGAGGCGTAAGATCGAGAGTTACGCCGAGGGAATTCCATTCTAACGACGGCGCAAAAAGTACCGGCCCGGAGGAGGTTAACGCGAAATCGATACGCAGACGTGCCGCTGCGATGTATCGCGCGCGCATTTCGGATACGCCGAGGATGTGTGCCGTCGTATAGCCCCAGCTTCTACGAAGCTCGCGTTCGTGGTCCCCCGTGTATATGTAATATGCGATGCAGTCTATGCGCGAGGGATGGAAGTAACGTAGGGGTGGCGGCCGAACAGGCGATCGAGCGGGATGAAAACGACGACGGCATGGCACGCTTGCGAGAATGCGCCGCGCGAGTGACGCGGGATGGCACTAACGAGACACGTTCCTGCGGAACAACGCCTCGTGTGCCGGGAGAGCGCAGCCACGACGAAGAGAGTTCTTGACGGGAGCTCGGGCACTTCCCTCGGTATCGATCACCGATCCCGTTACGGTTACCGTTATCCTTTCAGGAGAACTTGTTTGACTTCGAAACACGAGCGCTCTCGAGACGCGACGTCAAGATTATAGGTTTCTTTGTCAAACCCACAATTTCGTCGCGAGAAACGAGCGTTCTCGCGTTGAATTTTATCTAATCACTAAATCTTGTACACTTTTTGCGGTTGACCTTTATTCACAATAGCCTATTAGTCCGACAGTGCGCCCAGAAAAGAGATTTATTTAAGTAAAGATTTATTTAAATAAACGGGATACGTTGAAATCGCGTTACTTTGAATCTACTAAAGTTTTATTTACTTCTACTAAAACGTTTGCTGGATTTGAAGAAATAGATATGAATTCTCTTAGAGATTCCAGTCTTAATCAAATTAAATTTTGGTTAAGAAGAAATCATTTCTTTGAAATTGAATAAGAGTCTAGTAAGATCCAAATTTAAAGAAAATTTGTTTGATTTTAAAGACATTTTTTCTGGGTGTGGAGTACAACATTTTTATCTCAGTCTTAGCAATCTATTAAATTTAATTTATTAGAGTAAAAACGTTTTTATCAATCAAATGCTACGCAAATTAGATGTTTCACAATTAAAGAAGAAATTTAGCATTTTTCTTTAGAAACCGTGTACAATGTTATCAGTCTTTAATTATAAAGAGAGCAATGAAAATTGAGATGTGATGTTGGGGTGTAAAACGCACCCCATGTAAGTACCTAATTACGTTAAAAAAGACACACCCGAAAAATAGTTTGTTTAGAATCGAATTTATTTGAATAATAACTAGACTTTTCATTCAATTTCAAAGAAATGATTTCTTTATCTGAACCAAAATTTTATTTAATTGAAATTGGACTTTCTAAGAGAGTTCTAGCAAAATCTAGCAAACGTTTTAGCAGACGTAAATAAAAATTGAGTAGATTCATTTGTTTCACCTAACTAAATCTTTTTTTTCTACGTGAGTAATATAGAGGTAAGGAATACGGTAATGCACATGCGCTTCAGTCATTGTTGAGCCTCTAGGATTAACTTAAAATTATGCCACGCTTCACTCTATCTATCGATTATCTCTCGTCATCGTGCGCGCCTGCCATTAAGGAGCTTAAAGTCGAGCGGATCTGGCCCGAGGTAATTAACGTTTACGAACCGAATTATTCTTCGAGATGGTTATCCGTTCGTGACTGGCTTTTTCGAGTTCCCCTCGGTGAGCTTCTCTGGCGAAATCCCAGATTGCCGTTGTCGTCCTCGATGACGACCACGCTGACTAATGTCTGACATCGTTTCCTCCGTCTGACTCGACGAAGCAACGGAAAAATCCCGATGAGTCAGACAAAATCGCGTCAAATTGTGTGAGAAAAAGGGAGCAGCGGGAGGAGGCGCATCCTCTCGCCAGCGAGTCCCAATCGATGAGATTTCGTCTGGTTTTACGGCGCTACGTAGGTCATCACTGTCCAGGATCGGCTTCTCATTGAATATTATCAGGCTCCTTTTTATTTCTTTCGTTAATTAGATCGCACCGAGGATATGCGAACGAGCTTTTGGAATTTATCGCGGCCTAGTCCTCCCGCTAAGAACACCTCTTGAAACCGAGCGAAGGGCTCTTCGTAGCTCGGAAATTTGCTGCGCGTGAAACTTTGTTGCGAAACGATTCTCAAATTTCCTACATTATTCCATTTATGTGACGTCGCACATCGAATAAAATTTACATGTAACTTAGGCGAGAATTAGCGTGAATTATATTTCTTTTCGATAAACGGAACGACATTTTCCAACTCTGCATATAAAGTCGTACCACTTTATTATTAGGTAACTCTTATATAAGTATCTTAATTTAATCGATGTCAATTCGGCGTCAAAATTGCGCACAAAATTAGTGTATATCGAAATATTTTTAACTGACTCATATCGCGATTAAGGAGTGGGGATTTTAAATATTCAGACCGACATGTTCTAATTATTGTGGTGAGTTTTTACACATTTTTTCTTAGGGTTTTAGAAAACGCGCGTGGACTTGCGAGAGCAAGTATACGCGATCGTCTGACCAAGCACGGTTTGCGCCACTTGCGGCGAGCGCCGTTCGTAATTACGGCTATACTACTTAAATAGAGTAGTGTCCGATGTAATATATGTATCGGCCTCGACTACTTAAATTGGCTACTTCTATCAGTCATGCAATCGAGCGCTTATGTTCTCATTATTCTTTTCATTATTTTTATTAAAAACACTATTTGAATATTATCGACTTGATGAAATTAATTTCGATAATACATTGTGATAATTTTTCAATATTTTTTATTGTTTTATCACGTGCGATAAAACCAGAGATATTGGGAGCCGATAGTAAATTACTTTCAAGGATTGAAAACAACCGTAAAAATTTTTACAGAGTTATTTAAATTTTATTTCATTATGCAAACTTAAGTTCAATTTTGAGAGATGTAAATTTCGAAATAAAACGTCAGTTTAAACCGGGCGTCACCGCGTCGAGATTTTTAAATCTGGATTTACATCTTTCAAAAAAAAACCCCTCGTTTAATAAATATGCGAGGATTCGTGACAATATCGGATTTGCGAAACATGAATAAATTTGAGAAAGTTTAAGCCAGCTGCTGACTCTGACGTGTGTGTTTTTCCACAGGTGGAGGAAATCCGCGAAATGATAGATAGGATCCAGACGAACGTGGAAGATGTGAAGAAAAAGCACAGCGCCATTCTCTCCGCGCCGCAGACCGACGAGAGTGAGTTTAATTTATCACCTTGTATTACTTACCCCATTTCTTATGTGAGGTACATACGCGCATATATTCTCGCGGCTACTACCAGCGAGCCCGATTACGTTTCCGCGGGCAAAAAGCGAGATCGCGTTGAACGCGAAAATCTCTGTTGCCGGAAATTTCCGGTCATGTGAAACGGCCAGTCTGAGGATTAAATTAAACGATAACTGGCTTGGTCAAATATTAGCGCATTGTGTGCTGACACCGACGCATCTGTTTGCTCCGCGTGATTATTTATACGAGGTTCAGATTGATACAGTTTCGGTACGTTGCGAACTTCGTTAATATACAGCCGGATAAAAATAGTTTCTACGTTTGTTCGTCAAATAAACAGAAAAGAGACGGCGCGGCGGTCGTGAAGCACGATTCCCTTTTTGTATTTATACCACGTCGAAAGGTAAAATTGTCATTGCACTAACAATAAGACCTAATCGCTGCTATTTATATTTAGCAAGTATAATTGCGGCAATTATATTTATCTCTCTATTCACTAACATCCCCATTGACTTGGTTGAACGTGTCTTCAAAAACTGGCTCTTTCCCAAACAAAATTACGACATTCCGGGAGATGAATTTTTCGAAGCTTTCAAATTGGTATTACATTCAGTGAAATAAACATTATATGCCACAAATAAATTTTCAAAGACTTTTTTTCTCAGTGTAATTATCGACACGATTCTACAAGACCTTGAGGAAGAGATTTAAGGACTTTTGCAGTTACTATCTCTTTACTTTATATTGACGACATTGCAAACATCACCGAAAATTACAAAATTAATTGCGAAGACTGCGACGTCTCTTATACATCGATCAAATTAAAGCGAACGGTACACGATACTATTTTTCCTACTGGATTGCTTACGAGAACCAATCAGGCTGTAGAGTTTTAGATCAGGAGACTTAAGGCTAAATCCTGATTGGCTCTCGTAAGCAATTCAGTAGGAAAAATAGTGTCGTGTGCCATTGGCTTTACAGACAATTAAGAACTTGGATTTCTGCGAGAGGGGGGGGGGAGAGAACGCGGGAATCACATAAAAAGAGGAACACTTACCCATCCCCGTATTTGAAGAAATTTAATATTTATAATGTCTCATTAAGGCTGCGTTCAAACTGCCGCTACAAATGCTTCGCAGCGTTTCTCTTGTCCTTTTATCTTTATTGATAGAAAGGAAAAGAAAAATACTTGGAAGCATTTGTAGCGGCAGTTTGACCGCAGCCCAAATTGAAGAACTTGTCACGCAATTTGCCCTTTTGTTTTACCTCAATTTTTATTAACGAATTACCCATTGTATTATTCATATATATATATATTTTTCTTTTGTACTTTCTAAGTGATATTTATATTGCTAAGTATGAATAACGCGTTGGCAATTGTTCTCTCGGATACCGATTGTCAGAAGCAAAGAGATGGTTTAGGTGCGGGCGAATCAACGCTTTGTTCCCGGTTAACCGCTGATCCTCCGCGAACTCCTCCTTCGTCGGAGGCTTGCTAAGAGTCAAATTCAAATTTGCTCTCTGTACATAATTCAAGAACTTATCCGTCTTTCTGGGGTCGATTTACTCGAACACCGGCACGCTTTCAAGCCGGTCGGTTGCCCTCGTTTCTCAGCAGGATACATCCCGCTCGTCTTCGAACGTCGATGCTGAATATTTCATTCGGCCGAACGCATGCCCGTTACTTGCCAAAAAACTCTCGCCGAGCATACCGCGTCGAAATCCGATATTCCAGAGCGACGTTTTATTATTGGAGAGCACGGTGTGATATACAACGGGGCCCTTTCAACGAAACTTTGATACATTGAACCCTGCGCGCACGTAGAGAAATTCGAGACCTGCCGATGTTTCGAATTTCTGATATTAAGGGACAACCTTGATCATATTGACGCAATCAGTAATTTAAGCGCGGCTCAAGAAACGAATAAACGAAGCTTGTAAACTTTGGGTGCGCGAGTGTAAAGTGTAACCCGATCGGGAGAATCGATGGGAGCTTGAGCAGCCGTTAATTGAAAAGAGACTCGGGCGAAATAGTTGGAGGATGCTCCGTATAATTTTCTCGCTCATTGCGAGAAACGACCGGGAAATCATTCGATCGTATCGGCTTTCGTAATTTCGCGCCGAGATAATCGAGCCTCGATATTCCGACAAGCGCTGCGCGGCCAAATTCAATAGCGGGAAATGCAATGCAGAAGACTGGTTAAGTTTGAAAAGTGGCTGCCTGGAGGGAAGAGGTGAAAGAGGTGATGGAGTGGCCAGGATGCTCGCGAAAGAGGGTGGGAGACACAAGAGGTACGATAGAAGGAGAGAGAGAGAGAGTGAGAGACGGGATGGGACACTGGTGGTAATCGTCCTTGCCCTGGTTGCCATTGTAGCTGCCAGTAGCCGGGGTTGGGTTGTCATCCCTTACACCTTTATCCCCCGGCACGACGAGCGCGCGCGCGCGCGTGTGTTTGCGACGGCTGCGGCTCCTAACCCTTTGTTTATGTGAATCGACGCCCGCCGCAAATTAATCATTATGGTACTTCCGCCGACTATGCTTTATGTCCTGGAAAGGCCACGGATCATCGAAGAGCATCTGTTAATAATATTCCAGGGAACGTTTCCGGGGAAAGAGAGATTTTTGAGGAAATTGTGAGGAGAGATTTGATTTTGAGACTTGAGAAAAACTCAAAATCCATGCTGATCGCGTTAAATCTGACAATGAGTATCGAGATAGACGTTACACTGATGTAGAATAGTGTTTTAAAGCTACTTGTTGATATAAATTGATAAAATCGTTTACGTTGTTACCTAATTTTCTTTTTAAGTCAAATCGTACGTACCGATAACGCGAAATCGCCGAGTTTTGACATGAGATTACGAGAAATTAATACTGAGGAATGACGGTGGGGAGGAAAATTATGTTACGCCAAGTTACGCTGCTACTTCACGCTAATCTGTTTAGAAATCTGGGTAAATGTCGCGCAAACATGCAGTACGTTCCTACGTAGCTTGTCGATAATTTCGAGCAAGTAGATTAACCTACCGCAACTGAAGGATTAAGTAATATCCCGTACTAGAGAGAGAGAGAGAGAGAGAGAGATAGAGAGAGAAAGCAATGCCTGCTAATTACTATTAATACCCCGACCTTGCGCATCGAAATTCCGCGATAATTCAACCGTGGCTTAAATTATTCGATATATTATACATAATCTTTACTCTTTGACCTCCTCAACTATACGTTCCATACATCGTCTCGGCCTGTTGTTCAAGTAGGATGCGAGTGTATTTCCATAACTATCTGTCGCTCGGTCTCTTTCAGCTTCGCTCTTCTGTCTACCTGAGAAGTTCTGACGGCGTGGCGGCTAAGCCCTAGATACGTCAGAAAGATTTCTCCATCCGTCCGTGTGTATATAAACGTGCAGGTATCTTCGGACACTTACGTTTATTGCAGCTTTTTGCAACGTGGTCGTCGCAGCAGGTAGCCATCGGAGCATTGGCAAATAAAAAAAAGAGAACGCGCGCGTAAGACGTGTATCCTATTTGGCGAAACTGCAAAATTTAACGCAATGGCGTCCTATCATCGCTTTCGCGATACACGTTTGCGCGAAATGTGCCAATTTGTTTATAACGGCGGCTTTCGCGTAGATTGCACGAGGAGCTTCTTTCGTGAGCGAGCGAGTTGTAGGGGCGGAAGATCTTAGGGAAACTGATAGACGTGATTCAAAACGTATTCTCGCGAAAGAGAGGAAGAAAACCTTTCTTTATTTTTATTTCGACGCTGCTTTTACTTAATGTAACTTTTATATATCACTTTTTCTAATTATTGAATGTATATATGTTTTAATTTTAAATATATACACGGAGAGAATTTTCTCTTAAAATTTGTCCTGAAAATCATGTAATCGTGGGACAACATGGAATTTTGAAGAATTTTATGAGAGTTTTCGAAATTTTACCATACATTTTATTAAAATTTCAGAAAACTCTCCTAAACTTTTTCGAAATTCCGTGTTGTTTCACGATTACTTGACTTTCAGGATTAATTTACACGGAGAGAATTTTCTCTTAAAATTTGTCCTGAAAATCATGTCATTGTGGGACAACATGGCATTTTGAAGAATATTATGAGAGTTTTCAAAATTTTACCATACATTTTATTAAAACTTACCATGCATTATTAAAAGTTCAAAAAACTTTTCTAAAATTCTTCGAAATTCCGAGTTGTTCCACAATTACATGACTTTCAGAATAAATTTTACGGAGAAAATTTTCTCTTAAAATTTGTCCTGAAAATCGTGTGATTCTCGGATTTAAAGAATTTTGAGTTTTTTGAAATACCATACATTTTTCCTTAATGAAAAAAGAGACGTTACTAGCGCGAATGTCGTTAATATCGAATAGTTTGAGGCCTCTTTTCCGCGATGCCGATTGGTTTTCTCGAAGCACAGTGTGATTCACTTCTCTTTTAGATTCGTGTCATGTTTCAGCTCGCATGTGAATTTTGACAGTTGTGCAAAAATATACTTAGAGAAAGTTAGAGACTAAACGAAAAGTTAAAGAAAATTAAGTTAAAGTTAAACATCTAATTGAGTGAAGAAGACTGAAAGAAATTCTCGTTCTTCTCTCTTTTTAAAAAGGTATGTAAGACGAATTATTAACGCTGTTCCGCGATGCTGATTTTCTCGCTTGGCTTTGTACTGCGAGTAGCTGTCAGTGCGAAAATCATGTAATATGCATTTTAACAGAGTGTCAACGTCAGATTACGTCTTCTTCACATGAAAAAAATCTTAATGTGTAAAGAAGATCGCGAATAAATATAAATTAAAACGAAATAGCGCGCGCAATGCTATTTCCAATAAAGTATTTCATACCAATTTATATTATTATTAAAGTAAATAATTCGATAATTTTCGCCCATAATAAATGAAGATTTGCAATTCAGTAACATACATTTGTATACACCAACTATTGAGGTAAAATCTCTAATCTTAGTAATTAGAATTTAAGTAACAACGATTTTTGTTTCGAAACATTTTCTCGATTGAACAGAATTAATCGTTAATTCAATCAATACCAATAAGTCCGCGGAATAATACGCAAAACGTAGCAACAGTCACGGAACAAAGTAATGTACAATAAGATATTAAGTACGGAATTTTCCATTGCGTAGGCAGGCCAACGAATTCTCGACGTTTTTTTTTTGTTGTTTTTCACTCGGCACGGTATCGTACGACGATTAAGCGGGCCAACGAACTCTCAACGTTTTTTTGTTGTTTTTCTCTCGGCGCGGTGACGTACGATGTTTTTGCGGGCCATCGTTTACCTGAAGGTCGCTGCGTTATCATTCGCCTGTCGAACGTCGAGCCGGCAGGCAGTGGCGAGAGTCGCTCCGTGCGTAGTGTTACTTTTGCATTATCGGTTTCCAAGACTTGATCGCGATGGAAGGAAGGATAAAACGCTGTTGATTTGTACACGTTCGTCAGTAACAAGTAACGTTCCTCGATTAATTATTAAGTTTCTACAACTTGTAATGAGAAACGAATTGCGTATTGAGGCGACGGCTCTTTATCAACGTATACATAGATATTTCACGCGACTAACTCATCTAAATTCTGAACCGTTGTACTTTGCCGCGGTTACACCTCGTGTACGCACCGCGCTTTTAATTGATTTCGTGTAATCTGTTCCATTTTCGGGAAAAGAAAGAAATTTGTGCGGTTTCGGCGTTCGCGCTGTAATTCGCTTTGTCGTTCTTCGCAACTCGAACGGGCAAGAAGTAAAGAAAGTCGCTTATCGCACGTCGTTACACTATGTAAACGTAATCGGAAAATTATCTCGATTAACTGTCGCAATTAATAACAACTATTTATCGCTGGAGACTTTGCTCACATAATTGATTTCGAGGACTAGATTGAAGGACTAAGATTGTAAAATATCGTTTCGTTGCGGACTAATAACTACTTCTTTACCGCGGATTATGCCTCCCATGCTCGCGTTGCGTTTTATATCGTCAATTCAATAGTGATTTATCCATTTCCTGTTCTTCCGAATCAAAAATGCAAGTTGTTGGTAATATTTCGTGTGTTTCGCGGTATCTCACATCGCGTACGGGAGTGTCCGAAATTTCGCGCGATCGATTATTTTCGCGAGTGAGTGATGTGCGAGTGCAACAAGGAAATCTGAGAGGAGGAGCAGGCCCAGGAGGCATCGGGCAACAGCGGAGAAATCGGTGAGGTGAGTGTCTTACATTTTTACGTTATTTGCTACTTGTGCAAAATAAGGCATCTGTTCTGTGTTTTTATTTTATTTATTCAAATGATTCGAACGAGGATTCGAATAAGTGTTAGAGACAAAACCATATACGTATAAAATTTTGTGAGTTTATATTTAAAAGGAAGACTTTCAGTATTATATATAATTATTTTAATAAATACCTGTTTTTTAAATATAAAATATAAAGTATTATGTAATACAATTATTTCGATTTCATATAATTAGTCTACAATAATCATGTATATATTTGTATTTTTACAGTTTAACATACACAGTTGACGATGTACAACTCTGCTGTTGCGTATCAGTGAGTGACAAATTATTTTTTATTTTAAATTGACGTTGCGCATACAATTACTTCTTTACATGTACACAAATTCTTAAAAATATACAATGCTCGACTACAAACTGCGCGCGCGAAGCGCGCGTTTTGTCATTTCTAGCACTAATAAAATGTATAATTATCAGTGAACTATATGATAAAATTCTTCGAAATACCGTGTTGTCCCAGGATCACACGATTTTTAGGGTAAATTTTAAGAGGAAATTCTCTCCGTGTACTTTTAAATAACCAGCCGAAATAAAATTGCATTAGTTGCCACGAGGGATGATAATTACCTTACAAGAATTGTGTGTAGCAAGCAGTTTGGCTTGTATAATAAGCTAAACAGAGGAACTTGAATGATAAGGCGCGGTTTCACCAAACGTCGGTTAACATTAATCTCAGTTTAATTCACGTTTCCAACTGCTGCTGCAGAAAGAGACAAAGACCGAATTAAACGGAGCTTAAAGTTAAACGACGTTGGTGAAACCGGGGGCCTGACCCGTGCAATCCGAGACGTTTCCGTTCGATTCCAGACAGCCGCGAGAATGGGCGTCGAAATACGCGGGGATGCTGTTGTTCGTACCGCGGATACGATCGCGTTACGAGCGCATACGTGAACGAGATGAAGATAATCGGGCCTCGTGCACGTCGATATTGTTGTCGCTCGCGGCGATCCGGTGGAAACGGGTTAAACGGTTTTAGAAACTGTGTCGCTGCGCCGAATGCCTCGTTAGAGGCACGCGCGCGGATTACGGCGGCGATAACGGCGACGCCGGGACACCCCGCGGGATCGGCGCGTTTACGCATTTGTTGCGGCGAACGGCTCGATAATCGATCGTTCCCACGTCACTTATGCGCCCGAGGCCGCGAAACAATCGTCGTTGTTCTCCCCGCGCTTGCACGCTCGCTCGCTCGCTCGCTTATGGGCCGGAACTCGCCTGTAATATGCAGGAATTATTCACACGTTTGAATCGCCGCGACGTATTTCCGCAATCGCTAATGACGATGATATTCGTTAAATATACAACGCGCAATAGCGCGTATTGTCCTCGACGAACAATCGCTTTAATTAGTAGCCCATTTCCTCCGTATTTTCGCCCTCCAGTCCGTTGATTAACCTCTGGAGACCTACGGAGCTTGTTATTTTTAGCGGAAGTGCAGTGAAAATTCCACAATGTAAATTCCGCCTCGTTTGCAATATTGATTTTTCTTCCTACCGCACGTACACGGGGCACATGTGTTACCGCGTGTGATGCATTGAGCGCTACTAATGTTTTTTAAAATTAACAGCGTTTAAACGTACGTTACGTATTCCCGGTCGTGGGGATCAGACGAGAGCGATATTTGCGCGGTATCGCACCATTTAGTAACTTGAATGAGCTGCTAAATTACACGGAGCAATTACTAAACGATTCATCGTCACCGTCGAAGAGCGTAAACGAGTAATGGCGCAAAAAGTACTAGAAGTTAGAATGTAAACGAGTGACAGCGCAAATCTTGATATAAACGCCGCATAAGATAAGTCATCTATTACGCGTGCAAAAATAAAATGTTATCGAGGGGATCACGTACGATACGTGTGTGTGTTTGTGCAAAGAGTGAAGAGATAAAATCGTTCCCGAGCAATCGTCGTCTCGCAGGATTTCCGGTGCATAATTAATTAATGGATTTCTCATCGCGATATGCAATTGCAAAGATTCGCCTCGGACACGTCGTCTCGTTTTCGCATCGTAATTATGTAAATATGAAAGGTAAAAGAATCCCGAGCGCGTAACCCGGGCTCCGCGTGTATTCCGCGCTGTTACAGCATCGACGTGAGCGCGCACCACCTGCCGACGCTGCTAAATAGTATCACGAGAATAGTCCTGCGCTAAAAATAGCTCGAAAAGTCAGTGCGATGGAGAGGCGGCACTCGAGTTACGCGTCGCCGTTCATCGATCCGATCTACCGCCAGCTGTCGCGTATCAGCGAGAACGGATGGGAGCGCTTCTAAACTGGCGGCCGCGAAAAAGCGGACCTTCCCGTCGAGGTCCATTTAACCGGGACGATTCTCGACGCGAGGACTTTGAGATATTCCCCTGCGGAACCGTCGGTCGTCGCGCCTCATCAGTTTTAAATACCTCCCGCGTGCACGCGTTTATCCACTTTAAACATCAAATGCGTGATATTAATCACTCGAAAGAAAAAAAGATCTTGCAACTACAGCAACAATTTTCTAGGTACGAAAAATTAACAGACAGATAAATGAATAGCCGATACTGCGAAATCGCATACGTTTTGTATTCGATCAATTTAAATAACAGAAATGGAATTTCTATCTCAACTGTTAGCGAATGTTAGGTAGAAAGTCTTTCCGTGCCGCCCATCCATTATAACGTTTGATTGTGGTACAGAAACAATTGTATTCCTTACAAAGATTGTTCCAGCGGTACCGAAAATCATTTTTATCCAATGTGAATGATTAATATTTAGTCATGAAATCTAAACTTCCCAAAAGGTATTACTGGACTTGCTGCTATAAATTTTGTAGACTACAAACCGTTTTCTAACAGGTACATAAAACAGTGACAAATTTTTATTGCGACACCTAGAAATCTACCTGCGTTAGTAAGATATTCTTTTGTGTGATAAAAATATATATTTGCACGTAAACGTGACGCGAATTACGTTTGATAACTATGTATATTATAGAGGAAGATCCTTTATTATGAGATGGAATTCTAATACGGAATAGTAGGTTTTCGACGACCAAATTCAATCATAAATCTTTTTTCGCGACGATCACACGATCTAGCAATGAATTTTTCACTAAACAGATTTCGCTTCAGGGGCAATAAATGCGCGATGAAACCAACAGACGGTGTCTATTCAGGCAAAAACTCTGCTGTCTCATATTAGGAGCCAATCTGATAATAGGCGATTTCCCTCGTGTATAAAGTTCTATGTTGCCGACCTGGCTATTTAAAAAGAAAAGGATATAGGTTCGTCGATCGCTTCCTCGGTGGCTCAACGTGGGAGTGATTTTGTAAAATACTTTAAGCAGGAGAATCCGTGTTCTTACTCGCACGTTTATCGCCAGACGCGCGCTTGCTTAATCCTCATTTCCAGTTTGACATTGAACTAAACCGATTAAAACCGCCAATCGACTTTTCCCCGAGTAAAGTAGGTTTTAGCCCGTTAGGGATAACGAAACTCGCAACAGGTTGACGTTGATGGATAGCAGGCCTCATAACCGTTCTATATATTTTTACAAGTTTTTCTGCAGTACTCGTTTCTCATTTTACGCCATTGAAAAATCCAAACTGCCGAAAAGAATAAGATATACGACCAGTTCGCACCTGCGCCGCTAAAACATCTGGCTAAAATACGAGGATATCGTCATAAGCGGTTTTCTTTCACCCCTAGTCGCAGATGCACGTTTGTTCGTTTCACGAGAGAGAAAGAGAGAGAGAGAGAGATGGAGGAGAAATAGTCAGTAAATTAGTATCAGTGTATCACTCGAAAAAATATCTTACTAACGCAGGTAGATTTCCAGGTGTCGCGACAAAAATTTGTCGCTATTTTTTGTCTCTCTGTTAGAAAATTGTAGCCTGCAAAATTTATAGCAGCAACACTCTAGTTATACCTTCTTAGGTTTCATGATTAAATTCGCGATTAAATGCAAAACACATGCGATTTCGCAGTACTGACTAGTCTTTTGTACGTCTTAGTTATTTAATTATTTAATCGTGCCTAGAAAATTGTTGCCGCAGCTGCGAGATAATTTTTTTCAGCGATCACAGCTCTTTTGTAATCATTCATTCGTCACATCGTGCGCGATACGTCAAAACTGATGTATTATATGTCAGCATTTTGACTTCTGATATGATATATAACCAAGTACGTACCTATTATCGTATTCAAATGTGTCCCCGGGGGAACGAAACTGAACGAGCAGGTGTCGAAATTCATCAGGCGTTGACACAGAGATTGGATAGCCTGTGTATGTTCGGCTAGAAATAGATTTCAACATTGACGTGCGCGCTCGAATGGAGGCGGCTATCATCTTGCTGCGAACATTTGCGCAAATATCCTGCACCGTTGACCATGGTTGTCTGTCAACGTGGCAGACGCAGGCGCGACAGTCGCTACAAATCGCCGTGCCAAGCTCAGACGGCGGATAATTTATGCTCGATGCCACCGGGTTGGTCCTGGCGCGACGTCCTGGAGGACTCCGTCCAATCTTGTATACGAGAATTGCACGTTGTTCCGACATGTACGTGAAGGAATTTATAGAGATCCTTCCACGTGGAAGAAGCATCAGACCTCCTTGATCCGCGTTTTTCTCCTGAATTATTGTGAAACGATGATTCACTTCGTGTTTGCGGCACGAGAAATTGTTCAGAACATTTGCATTAGCTGCGCAATGCAGTTACGATTAGCACACGTATTTACAGTTGCAATTGGAATATATAATTCTTAGCCTTAATTCGGTAGAATTGACAGTTTTAATATTCGAGAGATTTTAGTTATAATGTAAGGGATATTTTCAGCTACATACACGGAGAGAATTTTGTCTTAAAATTTACCCTGAAAATTACGTAATCGTGGGACATGGCAATTTAAAGTACTTTATGACAGTTTTTTGAAATTCTACCAGTAAAATGCGAGATGTAAACCGCTGAGGGCATTGCGGTGTACAGATTTACGGCATTACTGGGCATTACTAGGCATTACTAGGCATTTTTTGGGCATTAGGTCTTTGTTGGGGCATTATAAAGATAAAATAAGATAAAATAAGATAATAAGATAAAGTAATGCCCACTGGGCATTAGTGGGCATTGGTGTACAAGATTTTGGTCAGCGGTTTCCCCCTCGGGTAAAATGTATGTTAAGATTTCAAAAAATTCTTCGAAATGCCGTGCTGTCTCACGATTACGTGACTAATTTTAAGAGAAAACTTTCCCCGCGTACAATTACACATGCATGAACAGGGAGACGTGTGGTATACACATACCAATTTTTTTGTTTACCAAGGAATAAGTGTAGTAGAAAATTCTAAGCGGAAGACGCTCGAGTCACCGTTGGGAAAAACTATACGGTACATATTTCACTTTGCGCCGTGTCTCTCTTTCATTTTCGCGACGTCGCACACGCGAAAACGCAGTGCGAAGGATGTTCCGCGTCTGCTCTGGGAATGTAAATTTTCCGCTTTACGTTTTATTAGCGCGACAGATTGCAATCGGAGCATCTCGCATGCATATTGTTGGAAGGTCGAGTCGAAACTCACGGTGAGTTACACCGTGTCGTTATAAGTTAAAAATTTCCCACGTCGCACATGTCCCCCAAGCGAGTTCAGAAGAAAAGAGGGAAACTAGGACACGTCGGTATAACTTTTTGAATTAAAAACAGGAGCACTGTGTTTACCCGCTACAATTAGTTGTATAAAGCAGCGTCGTTACCGCGTACAACTATCGAAAGAATCTAATTACCTATTTAAGTGTGATCTCCAGAAAGTGTTCTTACGTCACAAGACGTACTTTCTGGAGTTGCGACAGCAGATATGATATTTTCCCTTCACCTTAGGGAACAGAAGTTTGCCTCAGCTCCTCGCAGGCATGCATATACCGTAGCCAATTTATTATTATTTCCTGGCTGCAGCGCGTGAACTTCTTCTCGCGCATGGAAAATTAAGTTTACCGGGACCGAAGTACGCGGGCGCATTGGCGAAAATCTATTTTATATCGCGCGTAGAGACACGTGACGCGCAGCGACGTTGTAATTTTTTTTTATCGTTTTTACATCGTACACGTACATGCGTGCGCGCACACGCGCGCGTCGCGCCGACGTCGTTTGCGCGGCACGAAAATTTCATTTTCCGGCAAAACGTTCGCTCGTGACGGAGACGAACAGAAATTTCCTCCTTGATAGACGAACGGGAATTCCGCGTTTGATAGAAATCTTTGAGAGGCCCCGTAATTAGGCTTTTATACACCAACAAAGCTGGCATCGCCGCGCGCGGACAAGTACATAGAGTACTGCTGACAACGTAATTAATCTTTAACCCGTTCACCGCTCAAGTGAGCTACAGACCGATTTCCCTTCTTCGTATTTTCATCCCACGTTAATAATTCTCATTGTTACACCGTACGCTGAAATATGAGAGTATTAATAGGAGATGGTATTAAAAATAACTTTTTTCTGATTAAAACTTATGTTTTCACTGACTTCCTTCGGAGCATTAATCAAGCGCCATTTCCTTCAGCTCTCGAGTTCTTTTAACTCTCGTGATTAAACTTGGCATTTGAATTATAAATAAATATTCTGTCCGCTTTACTCGAAGCTCAGTCAAGCATGAACGTTTGTTATCTATTTGCAACGCTGGGGCTTAATTTACTGGAAGCCTTCTCTTTAATTCGAATGCTATATTTAGTGCCACATCTCGACATTTTTCGTTAAAGAAAAATTGTCGCGGAGATGAATTTGGTGTTCGAGGCAGTTTGGTACAACATTGTTTGGCGAATGCGAGCCATAACGGACGGTGTTTCGCGGACTGCGGTCGTTCGAAAATCCGTACGATAAAAGTCGCAGGAGGAAACCGCGTAAACCGCGAGACAGATTTGTCAGCGGCTGTCACGGTAACGAGCAAATCGATACGTCCAGAATCGAACGAGCACCATATAACGCGAGAGCGCGTTTCTCAGCAAAAGCGTCCCGCCGCCGGTCCCATGATAGGTGGCCATTTGTATGGCCGTAGGGCACTAAAATATATCCGGTTCGCGAAAAATAGGAAGATACATTTCTCTTTTCGGGTTATTTCTGTCGCATATCTCTCTCTCTCCCTCTCTCCCTCCCTCTCTCTCTCTCTCTCTCTCTCTCTCTGACATTCGACGGCGATGAATCGATTTCCGCCTGTGGTGTCTGATTAGCGGTTAGAGATGGCTACAGACGGATGCCCGTTCGAGTTCTTTTTTATCGCCATTTCCGACAAGAAATTGACTTTTGCCATTGGTATCCGCTACACCGATCGGAACCGATCATCTCCCGACAGAATCAAGGTGGAATTACCCGCAAGACGTACGGTTTGCCTTGCTCCTGTATTTTTCAGCCGCTCTCACGGAAATGAGGAAAAAGGAGGAGGATGACTCGCGCTCGATAAATATCTCGACATATTAAAGAAAACGATAAAAGAGAAATCGAGAGCAACAGTTGCGGATGCTCTCCCGTGAAAATCGCCCTAGCGAGAGAAAAATCACGGAAGATTAAGCGGTCCAATTAAGCGTCATTAATCGACGCGATGAGTCGCAAAGCAACATCTTGCACTTCGTTTTTCGTTCTTGTGCTCTCTCTCTCTCTCTTTCTCTTTTGTTTCGCATCCCAAACGCCCGACGTCGCGGTTTCGTAAAGCGCGAGGCTGATTTCTGAATGCTACACCTACCATTGCCAAGTTTATCGGTCCACGTACCATCGGTTTCCTCCGACGTGAATGTAATTCGCTATGTAAATGAGCTGGCGCCTTCCGCGCGGGTGTGTACACCTGATGCACATTTGCGCATTTGTTACGACAATAACTGTCATGTTCGTCTCGCGGTCGTGGAATTCAGCCAAGGTTGTGACGAGCGACGAGCGGCGTGTCGCTCGTCTAGCTAATTCGCGCGAGCGAAGTTTACTTTCGCGAACAATTAGGTCGTCCTCCCCGTCGGAGCAACGCGCGCAAGTTCGGCACAGTGTTGCGTGGCACATGCGAGGGCGGCTCGGCGCGCTGCTCGCGTCATCGTCAGGATGGTTGGGAACGCCGTTATCAATATGTGTTCCTACGCAATTCGAAGACGTGGGAGGACGGCTAGCGATGATATGGGGGAGCTAAAAATACGGACGCGAGCCTCTCTCGTGTACCGAAAACTATAACTCCCGCGAAAAACACCGGGCGTGACACTTGATCCATTTGACGCGCGCGCGCGATCCAATTTCCATTGTGGCTGATCACTTAAGCTGCGATGTGATTGAGAAGTTCGGCGTGAGGATAAGGCGAGTGCGTGATTCATAAGATCCGTCTCAAGTACGACGCCGCCACTAAACTGACGTTTAAAAATGACGGGCTTGTCCCCATTCAACTTAAGATAACGCCTAAATTTCTCTTCTACTAGCGAAACGTAATCTCTGACAGATGTGACAATAGCGTCAGTAAATCAATATCGCTCGGCGCATCAAGTTATTATGATTGGCGGTTGAATATTGATCTTGCTTAATAGAAGCAATTTCAACGTCACGGCGGAAGGGAAAGGCGGAGGGAGTAATAAAATCGCGACGATACAGATTCGCGGGAATGAAATTGATTAGTCGGCCGAGGATTCCTAAATAAGTACCAAACGCCTTTGGGTTTTGGGAGATGGGGAGACAGTGCGGGTATACGGCTATCGCAATCTCGCGCGGCTGCAATTTCGGGCTGATGGAAGGAAATACAATCAGACGGAGGGACTCACGGGATTACTTAATGCCGCACATCTTAGTCGCGCTTTCTCCGCCGAGAAAGATCTCTCCGGGCCGACGAGGGTGTCGGCTCGCGATAGAGTCGGTCTTTTCGCCGGTTATCGCAGCGCCGCAGGAGATACGTTCGCGTTGAGGAAAGCCTAAACGACATCGTGGAATCACCCGAGAGGGAGATGTCACGCATTGATCCCGAACCGCTGGCGTTTCCAACTAGGAGGAACGTTTATATGTTATTTTCCGCGAATTGGCTCTCACGTGAAAGGGTAATAGCCTCGGCACTTGATTCTATCAATAGCACGCACAGATCTGACTTACTGATTTTGAGGAGGGCCTGATTGCGTTATCCCCAGAGAAAAGATTTATTTCGGTTAAACACATGAGATACGTTGAAATCGTGTTTCTTTGACTCTACTAAATTTTTATTTACTTCTACCAAACCATTTGCCAGATTTGAAGAGATAGATATGAATTTTCTTAGAAATTTCAGTCTTGGGCTCGGTTTCACGAAACGTTGCTTAACTTTAATCTTACAAGGAGTTGGCCGGGAATTGCGAAATCGATTTCGAAACGCGACATAGTCCATTCGAAGGAGGGTGCTGAGTTTGTGAAAAGTGTCGAAGGGTTAGAGTGAATGGGCCTTGGTTTTTGAGAAATTTGCAGTTAAAGTTGAGCGTGCCACGTGTTCCATAATAGTCAGGAACTGTTTTAACTTTAAAGTCGGGGCGCAGTTTTCGTTTACGAATATTGCCACGATACATGGCATTCGGGAATCAACATTGGACTAATCTTGATTCCCGAATGCCACGTATCGTGGCAATATTCGTAAACGAGAACT
>NW_011967214.1:809240-842713 GCF_000949405.1 Vollenhovia emeryi | reverse complement strand
GTGTAAAAATTTGAAACAATTCTCACATAACTGATTTTACGAAAGAACTACCTTAATTGTGACAATATCGTTTCGAAATCGATTTCGCAATTCTTGCCAATTCCTTGTTAATTTAAAAGATGTCTTTTAGACATGCGCGTGCTGTATGAGACGTGTTTGTCTCTTTCTAGAGTAACAGTTGGAAAGGGACAAAAAACGAATTAAGCGAAGCTTAAAGTTAAGCGTTGGTGAAACCGGGCCTTAGTCAAATAAAATTTTGGTTAAGGTAAAGAAATAATTTCTTTGAAATTAAATAATAAGTCTAGTAGGGTCAAAATTCGAAGAAACTTTTTTCTGGTTGTAGCTGGAAAAATACGGATTTTTTAAAAAAATACACTCCATTTCTCTTATTTTGATGGCATTACATAAATGTTTAGATTACGCTGAAAAATAAAGTGATTCGTAGATTCTACTCAGTGACCTATTAAACGTCAAAATTGCATCGTGGGTTTTAACACACGTGGGACACATATGAATGAATCGAGGGAGATTAATTGCAGAAAAGAGGATTAATTCCGCTAATTATTGGAAAGTGACAGTTCTATTTCGTTTTTTGAATAATCTTCTTTGTAAATCCGCTTGGCGATATTTTAGAATACGTTAAAACACGCCAAAGCTTATAAGTCGAATTCACTTTGATTATTTTATTTATATAGCACTCTGGCGTGCTCGATGCTTCTTGCAAGAATGTCAATTTGTCGGTGAACGCAAGCGACTTAGTGGATCGCGAATTTACGATCGTCCCGACTTCTCGCTTTCTCTCGTTCTCTCTCTCTCTCGCTCTCTTTCAGGTCAATCGCCAATATGACAGGCGAGATATGAACGAAAAATGTCGGGCTGTCTCGATAGAAATGGCACAATCTCGGCTCCGTTCGTCCTGCGACGGTATATACCTGTATACATAACTCGGTGGAGAGATCCGGAAAATGTTTCGCCGGCCTGTCCGCTTCAGTGTATCGTGACACGTTGGTGCCTGCGGCGATGCCCGATGCGACAATAATATTATCTAAACCGATTCGCCGAACCTCTTGTCCCGTTCGTGCCGACCCGGCGAATCTCCCTTTGGTATTCTCGCTCGCGGTACCGATTCCAAACTGTCTGCTATCGATCATTTACATAATTGGATCCCTCGGTGCATTCGTTTCGTGGCATTTAAATAATCGATCACGTCTGCGCCCAGACTACCTGACGCATTCCAAATGAATGTTAATATTAATAATATGAGAGGTCGAGTGGTAATTAGGACCATCTGGAACACTCAATTAAATTTGACATTTAATCTCTCTCAATAATAATCAACAAAGAGTCGAGCATCGCTTCACACGCCCTCGTTGATATCGTTATTTCATATCACGAGGTAAACGTTGCGCGATATCAAGTATTAACCTTGGACTATTAACAACAGGCATAAATTTGAGTCTTGTGATTTTTTTGACGATTTTGCACGATTTCAAATCGTATCACGATACGCAACGCACTTTTCACGATGCATTTCAATCCGTCTTGCACCTCGCTGAATTTTCTTATCTCAACTTAAACATAGCCATGATAATTGAAGATTAATTATTTCCTCCGACGACACTTCGCCCCGCCGATGTAAATGTCATCATTTCCCCGCATGTCGTCGCGTCGCGAGTGTTTGCCTTTCTCTCGTTTGTTATTACATTGAATGGGAAACCAGAGTCATCAGAGCAGGCTTGTATTTACCGAGGAAAATATCACAGGGGCGAGCAGGAAGGAAGCTCAAGCAGAGTGTCCGATACGCGCGAGGATCAAGATGAGAGCTGATTCAGTCGCACCTCCGTAGGTGGGATGCGTGGGCTGAGGCGTGTGCACGGGAGGGAACGCGGGGAAAAGGGCCTCAAGAGGGCGGAAAGTACGATGCCGTGGAATCGTACGGAGGAAGTCCTTCACGAGTATTAGGAGAGTACGGCGGGAGAGGGTGGGCGAAAGTTTGCGTATCGATCTACGCGAATGCGTGTGCTGGCTGGATTACGAGCCCCGCGTATCGGATTACGTGGCAAATTTGCCCGCGTGCTGCAGACCGGGCCAGCGTTTCCCGGATAAAAAAAAATAATTCACCCGACCTGGCGCGAGAAAGTACTTTGCAATTAAAAAGGGTAAACGTGAAACGTACCATAGGTCGCGAGATTAGCGGGATGGAAAGCGTTTACGCAAAGCATAGAAGGGCGATGTAAATTAGTTTTGCGAGAGTTTATCCGTTTTGAAGAATACGCTAAATGAGGGAAAAACCGATTTCCTTTGTAGAACCAAGAAGCGTGATTTGAGGTTGTTTTTGTTACCTGGAAATGGATTCGAATGGGTACGCGCTGAGTGCTTGAACTTCAAAAACAACTTGAGACGAAACTGCGGAAACCAAGCTAACAAATACAAGTGTGTGCAAATGGTGCAATTGGAATGTACTTCACATGTTTATTTCGCTAGATATTTATTTATAACTTACTTTTTCGATGCAGTTTCGTTTAGAAAGAAAAATTAGACAGCTGTCTCTTTTGTAAAGCCTGTAGGAATGATTCCTACATCCTTTCTACATTGATTCTCTGACTCCTACGATGAGCGGAAATTTGAAGACGAATTTATACAGACACTTGACAATTATATGTATACAGATAATCAGGGTTGAGAAAGTTACTTTATAAAGGTATCTAGTTACAGTTACAGTTTTTTTCGCTAAAAATGTAACTAGTTACAAGTTACCAATTGTGAAAAGTAACGCGTTAAGTTACAGTTACTCGAAAAGTAATACTTTGCAGTATTACTTTACCTTCTTGCAATAAAAATGAAAATATCAACTCTGCATTTGAATTGTAAAGTGTCGATAAAGCCGTTTATGCGCAAATGCAGGGCCTAATGCAATTGTTTAAACTGTGGATGTTTAAAAAATATATAAAGTAACCATTAGTGTAACTAATCAATTAGTTACTAGTTATCGAAAAAATGTATCTGAGTTAAGTTACAGTTACAGCTGGAAAGAAAGTAACGGAGTTAAGTTAGAGTTACCAAAAAAAAAACTGTAACTGTAACTTCGTTACAAGTAACGAGTTACTTCCCAACCCTGCATATAATTCACAAGCGTTTCCCGTACAGAATAAAATTGGAATAGAAAGGATGTTACGAACGATACGAAATTATAATTCTTGTCAAATATTTCATAATATGTTTAAAAAAGTATTAATTCATTGCTTGCAAACAACAGTAGTGAAAGGCTGATAAATATGTGTACGTGATAGAAACGTGCATAAAGTACATTATACAAAAATCTATTTAAAGGAAAGAAATGTCTTAAAAGCGACGTTATCTTAACAAAATTGATTTGCGTAAATGAAATGTTTATCATTGACGAGCAAAATTTAAGATTAAAATAGCTTCCTGTATTTTCCACATTTTATTTATGCGTGTTATAGTGGTGGTAGTTTATTTTTACTATTTACATCAGCTGTTTGCAAAGTTCACTTATTTGATATACGTGCAGGTTTCCTTTTCAAGGATCGCTTTAATTTCTCCTTCTCAGTCAATGGGAGAAAAGATTGGCTCTCGACATTCCGTATCTATGCGGGAGATGAAAGTATCGTCTTGTATTTTACGAATTCTGACTCGCGTCGATAAATCTGTCTGGGTTTCGTCATCCGCCTGTCTACTCTTAAACCGTTATATACCAGCGAATTTTCTCCCGTATTTTCGAGTGAAGGCGGCCTATTGTAATCGCACGGGGAAAGAAGGGCATTGATCATGGAAGAGCTTTCTGAAGGCGGAAAACATATTTCTCCGCTTTTCCTCCGTCTCTCGGCATGGAGACGACGAGGCAGCATCGTTGCCGTCTTTTCCGAACACGGTTTCTAGAAAAAGGTAAAAATCATTTCGCCGGTTTTCATTTACAGTAGCGTCTTTTGAAGCCTTGGAAAAGGCAAAGAGACAAGTTGTCGGCATACACAAGTACTTTCTCTTAAGACACCGTCTATATAATTTCAATCGCAAATTTTTCCGGTCAATTTGGTTTCGACTCTCTATTTTTTCAACTGAGATATCAATCGAGCAACATTTTCAAACTTTTCAACTTACCAACGAGACGAGGGCTGAGCTCTTTATAAAAAAACTTTCGTACACAGTAAACAAATATTTTTCAATTAACTTCAATAAATTAATAAAGTTTTAATACTTATATAATCTGTAACTAATTTTAGCTGCATTAAAAGATTTTTATAGTGAAAGTTTTCGCGGTTGAAAATATTGCACGCCGATCTATGAAGTTGTAAAGTCGCTATTGCAGGGTTAATACATTTAAGAGTGCTAATTGATGTCCGCTTTTCGCGGTTGAAACACAAGGAATTATGGCAAACCACTTTTGATCACCCCAATTTGCCCCTTGGCCTTGACACTTGTTGCCACCTTTCTAGCAATCCTCCGCGCTTTTTCTCGCAGCTTTGCGCGAATTTGCTTTGCGCACGACGAATAAAATAGAAAAAAGAAAGATGAGCTGGAAGGGGGCTTTCGAGAGGCCGGTCTTTTCGGTCGGGCAGCTCGTATTACCTCGAATTAGCTGCCGGCCAACTGTTGCTGATTCGATGTCCTCGTCCTGCGAGCTGGCTCCTCCAATTAAGCTCTACCTACCCCTCGTCGACCTCGTTGGCGACACCAGCTCCGGAAACTCCTGGGAAATAATCGAGGGAAGCGCCCGGGAAAATCGGGCGTGGGAGATGCGACGGGGGGAAAAAGAGGGAGGAAGAGGGAACGAGAGAGGAAGACGGAGAGTCGGATATGCGGAAGGTCGGAGGTCGTGGATTCAGAAGGTCGAGCACGTAAATCCCACACCGAGCCTCCCGCAACCTTCCCCGCGTCCGATCCATTCTAATCACAAAGCGTGCAAAAAATGACGGACGTTGGCGGGCGTTATCGAACGATCGGATGTCACCGACAAATTTCACTCGCTTTAACGTGGGTGTTACCTGGGCATAATAAGCGACGGGACGGTTTCGTCCCCGTTTAATCCTCTTCGTGTTACTCGCGTGAACGGTCGACGGGACGATAGACGGAAAATTAAAGTTATCGGCTCGACACCGCGTTGCTCTTTAAAGTAATTGCGGTCGGGATGGAATTGTATCACAATTGCCGTGATATGACAGATGGTTAATAATATGTCTTTTCTACCTATAATGAGATTACGGATACTCTTATAAAGTCTTAACTTCCGTCTACCATTTCTTGATAGTAATTTCGATTATTATCAATAGTAGACCCTCTCGCTAATCCGATCCCTCAATAATCCGGTCGCTTGTCGTGACTAATTTGTTTTTTATTTTGGCGGATTTGGCGTCCAAGTGGCGGAACATCAGCCACGTGGCGCTGACTGACGTTTATTGTGTATATACAATATATATGTTCTATTTACTTTGGTACCCTAAGGGCCAGTTTCACAAACATCGGTTAACTGCTAACCAGGGTTCAGTCAACTCCCTATCTTTTTCTATCTTATTATCTAAGAAGAGACAGAGAATCAATTAATCTTCGGTTAGCAGTTAACCGACGTTTGCGAAACTCGCGCCCTAGGTAGAATAAAGGACTACCGAAACACTGATGAGTTACTAAAATTTGCATGCGCTCTCGGTAAACCGGCGCTATCGCAAATTCGGCGCGTCTTTACGCGAGAAGCAGCCGGGTTAGCGAGAGGGTCTACTGTAATTCGATTGCGACGGTGCTCCATAATTATACTTCGATCGTATGTCACGTGGCACGATGCAGGAATGAGTTCTGAATATAAAATAATTCTTGCTAAGCTCGGCATAAATATTGTCGTGTCTTTCCAGTTTCAATCGACGTCTCAAACTCGTCTCACTTTCGTCTACGTCAAGAGGTCGCATAGCCAGATGGTCTTTGCGGTTAACGTAGGTGTCATCGTGCTCCGTAGCGGTATCGGTGACAGTGGTTACAGGTTACAGATCGTACGCGATATGCATCAAATCGCGTGGGCGACGGCCTTGACTGAGGCGACTGAAGGGGATGATTGGTTAAACGATCAGTCAGTCTGCCGTGGCTCGCTAGTAAAAACGAATTACAGCATACATCACGAGAGAACGTCCCCTCCGCGCGTCGAGATTTATTGTCTTCCCTCTCGCTTTGATAATACCTATTTGTCAATGCGCGTTCGTCATCGATTATTTCGAGGCACGAATATAGGTGCATTTATTTCAGGCATCAAACTTACGAAAATTACTTGACGAACGGACGAGTTCGCCGAACGATTCGCTCACAATCAGTATGATAAGAGTAGCACGTCAAATCAGTCGTTAACGGGAGTTCTCTTCGCAATTAGCAACTGTGTTTATTTAGGCGTGAGCAAATGTATGCATCTAAATCTACGCATCCGATTCTGCGATATCAGATGCGTATAAATTTTGATATCTGTAAAGTCGGAATAGAAGACGGCAATTTACAAAGCATCTGCAATTGTTTTATATACGAATTCTCCTCCACTTTCACGTGAGAAAACTGTTCACGTTGTTGTTCGCTTTTAAACCGCCACTGCCCCGTTATTTTCCTAAGTAATTTTCTTTGAAAATCGGGAAGGGACAAAGAGGGCTTAGATACGAATTACTGTGTTAATTAGTTCATTAATCTAGATAACACCTGTTAGTTTCTCTTACACGTCGATCTCATATATCTTCCAATTCTGGAATAAGCCTTGCGGATGCATCACGTCACGCTATAAACGTATCTCTTAAAATATTGAACTTATCAGGGAACTGGGAGGATTTCGTTGACGGAGTCTAATGCCAGTAGCTTCCAGTGCAGATTTTCAATGAACCCGTCAGTCAGCGGTATATCTTTTCGGAAAGAAAAATTTTCCCCCCATTCTTTTTCTCTCTTCTTTCCCACCCTTTCCTCATATACGTGTGCGAAATATAAAATTTCGCTTGACGAGATCGTTTCGTTGGTTGTTAGCCAATAAAATTGACTGATCGGCCAGCCGTGTCTGATCGCAACGCTGCAGCGAGTCGCAGATCGTGGACGGCGCGGATTGAATTTCGCGCAACCTTGCGCGTTATCAGTCTAGGCTGGCACAGGGTGACTTGCCTCCCTGGCGTTGCGACTACTTTCGTAAGCACCGGCAGACCGGTCGACGGAGTTCTCTCTGTCGCACTATTGATCCCGCTCGGTCTCCACGGCGAGCTGCCGTCGTCTCTCGCTCCGAGAGGCAAGCTCTCTCCTTCCCGAGGCGAAGTTAACGCTTCTTACGCTGACGTATCGCGTCTTGCGCATTTCTAATTTGCATTTCTAAGTTTGCGTCTTCTCGCTCGTAGATAAACACGTCTATTTACGTTAGGACAAAACTTTTGCCCCGGAGAATTGTACAAAGTACAATTGGATCAGAATTGTTTATGACTATAGACGGCGCGTACTCACATTACGAATGCAAATACGAGGCGTACCACTTCAAGGCTCTGCGAAGGCTACTTTCATTTCGATAAGGAATTATTTTGTCAGCCTAAGGCCGATCTCTCTCTCTCTCTCTCTATACAAATTATGGAGTCCTTAAGAATGTTGGAAATAGTTAAATGATTGCAAATGGAGAATTTTCCGAGCCCCATTATCTTTTCGATCGCAAAATTATTTTCACATATTACGGCAATTCCTCAAATACTACAGTATGATGTTGCGTGTTATTAAACGTTAATATTCAAATTAATCTTGAAATTAATGCTAATATTATGAAATATAAATACATTCCTGAAATTATTACCGCTGATGTTGCAATAACAATCGATGTACGGTAATTCTCGGCTGCGTCACTGACCGAAACAAAATTTCAGATAGATGTCCCTTCGAGCACGCGGTCTCCGCAGTCCCGATTGCTTTTTACGAGATTTGCGTACTCTTCTCCGTACGCGGTTCAAAGGGAACGTATCTCGGCCGGTCAATGTGCAGTACGGCGCGATGAATTTTTCGCTCTCGTATAACGGCCGGAAAATCGTGTGTCGGCAAATAGGAGCGGAAGAATCGTCCACGATGGGGAGGGCGCGCGTTGCACCCCGCCCCCTTTACGAGAGGGTAAAACCGGAGTATCCGCCAAGTCCGTCTCTCTCTCTTTCACCCTGTTATCTATACCGCCCTCGCCACTTTTCCCGAAGTAATCCCGCCGCGTAAGCATGAAGCGTAAAAGGCTTCGTTGTCGTAGCGAACGACAAAAGCTCGGGTGGGTCAGCCGTGAGTAAGAGAGCGGGGCGCAAACTTCTCCCGCCTTTAACTTGATTCCCTTTCTCCCTTCGGTCCCTCTCTCTCTCTCTCTCTCTCTCTCTCTCTTCTCGAGAGCGGATCCTCTTCACCTACATTCGACAATTAGGGAGAAGATTTACGTCTCTCTTTCTGCCATTCTGTGAACAAAGTATGCGGAAGCCTCTATATCAGCTGTCTTTACGTCTTTATCCAGCGCGTTTCAGCATCGATCGTTTCGAAACGCAGTTAGATATTTATGTTCTCGCATAAGGCGAATTCGCGCGGATGCACGCTTTGTTTCAAGGACGTTACGATTGTTATAATGTTTTACTGTCTGCATTTTTTTCTATTTACTAACGTGGTAGCTGCGGATTTTCGTTTTCTCCCACGTGCAGGTCTAAGAAAGCATGTCGATTGGAAAGTGCAATATTATTCTTGCCGTAACTCCTTCAATCGGAATGGATATGCTCAGGTTGTAAAAACTACATTTGATCACGGCTGCCAAGTTCTCTTTTTCACGCTCGCGCCTTGGATTATTTGCGCAGCGAGCTGCTCTTCCGCGTGGCATTCTCTCAAGATGGCAAGAGACATTGTTTCCGACTTGACACAATTCCTCAGCGACGCGCAAGCAACCCTCTCGCGAAGATTGGGTTACTTCAGAGATCGGCCGATATTACTCCCCCCGCTCTCGCTCACGCCGAACCCCAGCATCCGTTTTTTTTTCCTTCCTTCTCTTCCTCGGCGAAAACACTCCCGAGGCTCTTCTGTTCCTTATTTAGACCGATAGATAGCGGCGGCGCCTCCACCCTCCGAACGCTGATCCTGCGGGATTGAAATTCGCCGCCGGCAGGACGTGCCGCGCGCGGAAGCGAGCGCACCCCTCGGCGGAGGGAAACGAGGGAACGGCGTGGTACGTTCTTGAAGGGGCGAGAAGGGAGTACGGGGCGACATTTGTACTGCGAAATCAAAAATTGGTGCTGGAGACCAAAGATGCGCGGGGGGAGGAGGAGGGGGGGGGGTAGGAGAGCGAGACAACGGCAGATGGCACGCGTGAGAAAGAGAGTGGAGAACGAGAGGCGCGGCCAACAGCTAATATGCACTTACATCCAGCATCCTCCAGGGAACTCGGTTCAATTATTGACGCTAATGTATAACGCGCTGCCTCCTCCCTCCCGTCCTCTGCGTTTCCATCGATTCCGCCACTACGCCGCTCCTATTTAGACGATTTCGCCCACGTACCCCCCCCCCCCCCCCGCGGATCCGCTCGGATGCGCGGCTGAGTCCGCGGGATCTATTATCAAGCCGGGAAATTACTAGGCCGGAAAAAACGCGATTCTCTCTCGGAACGGGAGAGATCGTGAATCGACTTTTAGAAGCTCCACCGCCGTGGAATGCCAGCTCGAAGCGGTACTTCCGCAATTCACGCCCCGAGGAGTCGAATACGAAGGTCGCATTCCTGTGACACGCTGTTGGACCGCATAGGCCGCGTTTCACTGATTTCGCTTACAACTGAACATTCGAGGGGGGGAAAAAAGAAAGTATCGGCCAGAGTATCGAGAGCCTACGGCACGCGGTACCATTTTTCCTACTGGATCGCTAAGTCACCCCGATCGAAAACTCCGCATCCCTATTGGTTCTCGTAAGCAGTCCGGTAGGAAAAATCGTATCGCGTGCCGTTGGCTTGAGGTGGCGGCTCCTGCACGAAGGAACGGTTTTGTATGGATGCTTTGGTGGGGCCCCTTTGATGTTTATAAATTTATATGACTTTTTTTCATTAAAAAATATCACTTAATGCATTACTGATGAAATGCATTGATATGCTAGGTTTTATATTTGCGCATTTAAAAATACGTGATATCGTCTAGTCTCAAAAAGCTGTCAAATGTCCTCAAAACATTGCATCTTTTGACTTTACTAATAAGCATTTGCTTGCAGAGGTCGGTGACCACATATACTTAATAGCACATTCGAATCCGCGTGACATTTATCATGTTTATCTCGTTTTTTGTTAAGATCTACTTTTTTTAATAAAATAATATTAACCCTCAAAGTGCTTCTGCGAGCGATCGGTCCATAACCACCCCTCAGTGAACACCCAGTAATAGTTACATAATATCAATATTGTAATTTCCTACTTGACAATGTAAACGTAATATAACATGGGTGTTATATTACATTTATCTCGTTGAGTAGAAAATTATAATATTGATGTTATGTAACTGTTACTTGGTGTTTGCTGGAGTGCTAAAAAGTACAACTTTAAATTTCTTTATTTTATTTCATCGGCGACCGGGTCTGAAATTTTGCGCACTGATAGGTACAATTTACAACTGACTGAAATTTCAATTTTTTCTACTTTTAGTCGGTTTACGCAGGAGCCCTAAATCTAATGGCAAATGCCATAAAATAATTATATAATATATAAATATTGAAACATGACGATATGATAATTTTATTAGTTACCATCTACGCCGCCATGGCGACTGGTGAACTCCTTTCGCAATATCGTAATGACTTTTGCAAACAAAACATCGTTAATACTGTACTTCCAATTGACTAATATATTTGAAGCTCCACGTCGTACGATTATTTCTAATATGATTCTCTATAATTTCACTCGGACATGCAACAGCCGACTTTTTCTTATTGAACCCGAAGCAGAGATAGATATCGTCGTTCGCGCTGATACCCATGACTAATGTATCGTTTTTATTTGTTCCGTCGTAGAGGTATGAATGAACGTCGATTTCCTATTGACCGCAACGCTTTATTGATTAAAGCTGAATACGAGTACGAGGCGCGCGCGGGGTTTTGTTGCTCCTGTCATCGATCGCCGCGCTACGACCGCGCTCAACCGGCGATCTCGTAGATCGCGCGATCTCGTAGATCTCGCGCGCCGTTGCGAGAAGTAAATGAGAGATAATCTCGGACGCGGTCGCTCGACCGCAAAAATCCACGCACGAGAGATCGCCCCTCGTCGCGCGATCGCGGATAAATCCACCCCCGCGAACGAATTCGATCCTCCCCCCCTCCCGCGCCCCGGGGTGCCCCGTTGCTCGCCATTGTCTCGCGCAGGACTATTGTCCTTGCTTGTTATGTTTCCAGTCCGGCACGCGACTCGTGTAATCTCGCTTCTCAGTCCGGACAACCAGAAATTATATTGTGCCGCGCGAATAATGGCCGCGACTTACCGCGCGATACGCTTGTTGTGCGCTGATGCGCGACAAAGCGACACTGTCGCGAACGGACTTGATTATATAATATACACGTATATCTATGTAACGAGCGATATTATGCGAGCTTCGGCGTGACGTAGTTCCTCCGCTTTTCCATCCGCCGTTTAAGCATTTTCGATGCAACAGGCGCATGCAACGATCTACCTTCGTTGCAGAACGTTGTTTCCGATGCTAACTGCAATATTAACGACACATCGACGTAGCAAAATTCCCAAAGGACAATAGAGTCAGGGGCTGCGTTCTGCAGAGAGAGAGAGAGTCTGCTTCGCGACTGTTGTAAAATTCGCGGATCTGATTGGCGTATGCTCTTGGACTCACGATTTTGATAACAGTTGCAAAGCAGGATTCTCTTTGAGAATTCTCTTTGAAAATTTATCCTGAAAGTCATGTGATCGTCAAATCAACATGGCATTTTGAAGAGCTTTGAGAGTTTTTGTGAAATTTTACCATACATTTTACTAACGAAATGTGTACCAAGTATAATTACTAGTGAAAAAAAGCTCCTTTTTCAAATTAGCGTAACACTACAATCATGAATCGAATCCCATGTGTACATTAATACGTTTTGCATTTAAATGAATGCCCCCTCCTCCCCCAAATGTGGATAAATCTTCGTGAATCACCTTGTATACCTGCGTAATAATGTGTTCCACAGTGCTTTATCGCGAAATAAATTTACTCGCGAGATTAATATGTTTGATTAATTAAATTCTGCCCCGTCGTTAAGTGTTTCATTAAAGTGTCGGCTTTCCTAAACGTTGAAAAATATACGACGGTGCTTTATAACTGTCAGGCCGCGCGTCGGGAGAGATTGTCAACGCGCTGGCCTTTAATATATTTAAGGCGCGTCTCCCTACCGAGTTTAATAGGGTGGACGGGGACGGTAAACCACATAATATAGGGTAGTCGATGGAATGCGACGGGGATTGGAGGCACAGCGGAAGCTGATCTGGGGCGGATTAAGTGGGTCATGGTACAGGAGGAGGATCGACCATGGATGGCGGTGCGGCACGTTTGCCCCTGGGATTTTGTTGAAATATTCCGCGCAAGCGGGAACAACGATCGTCCCGTGAAGCGTGAGCCATTTCCGCTCGCACCGAGCTCTCGACCCTCACCGTTTGCGCTGCCCATTTTAGCTTTTGCGATCGCGAAAATATTTTACGCGTAGAAAGTCAAACGTCGCGAGGTAATTGTCGGTTGAAAAATCGTACCGTTTCTCTCATTACTGTCGTATTATTATTGGAATTATACAGTACCGGTCAAAAGTATATCTTTAGGTTTTTTTAGCACAACTTCCGTCGAAGTGCACCGAATGCGCTCAAAATTTTACAGTGAACACCTGATAACGGGTGCATCTTGTACACGAAAGGTAATGACATTTGACGAAGTACATTATGATTTTCGAATTATCCATTCGAGCATTTTAAAATTAGTTATGCTAAGAAAGTCGAAAGGTTTTCTGAGCACAACTTCCGTCGAAGTGCACCGAATGCGCTCAAAATTTTACAGTGAACACCTGATAACGGGCGCATCTTGTACACGTAAAGGTAATGAAACTTGACGAAGTACATCATGATTTTCAAATTTTTCATTCGAGCACTTTAAAATTAGTTATGCTCAAAACATCGAGAGGTGATATATTATTGGCCGGTAACTGTATTTGTGCGATTCAAGAGGTTGATCTCGTTGCGGTGCCCTCTGTTAACTCCGGCTCTCGATGGTAATTTCTAGTTCGCGAATGATCACCGGGGCGAAATTAGCTGGAGAGTCGACCGTGCCGTCACGTCATTAATATCGCGGATCCGACAGAATCTAGGTCGGATCTTCGGGAAACTGGCGGAAAGTTTTCGCGCGCGTGAACGATTTATCTTTTGCGACAAGCTTTCGCGCCACTGACGTGAGAAAGCGCGGAGCGACAGTTTCGCTTGCTCCGCGCTGATTACCGGCAGTTCTTTCGCAGCTACGTCGACAAAAGTTGCCGTCTATCGATGCTTCTCAATGCGATTGGAGAAGGTAATCCGCGGGAGCTTAATAAAGCATGAGGCGGATAATGAACATAAAATCGAGATGTAAACGGAATCTGTGAGTGTACGTAATCCTTTTCTCCCGTAAATTCCCTGTACAGTCGTGCTCCGCTTCACGTTACCCCGCTGTAACGTAATTGGTTTTGTCTTGAGTAATATGTACGTAGAAATGGAACTCACCGATTCTGAATTCACGTCCTGCTCTCGCTGTTCCCATGTTAAATTGTATCTCGTTGTAACGTTGATTCATTTAATTAAAGTAATCACTTTGCAGAATCTAACGTTACGCGAGGTATGATTGTATTTTGCATACAGGATGTTTCAGAAATAAATGACTTTAAGAGCGTATTCTACATAAGGAATAGAAGAAAGCCACGGGCATGAGTTCGCAAGTGCTTCCTTTCCGAATTACAAGCACCTTTTGTCCACGACGGAATTTTAATCGATCGGCAGACGAGAATCAGCTCTGCACGTTCTCGCAATTTAAATCCTTTCAATTTTATTTCCAAGCAATTTTCGAACGTAAATTTTGAAAATGCTCCCGTCAACCTCGGCGGTAAACAAAAACTCGGAAGGGAAGCGCGTTTTTCTGAACTCATATTATCTTTTTTTTTTTAATCCTTGGCGAATAGAACATGTTCCTAAAGCTTGACCCTCTATTTCCGAAACACCTTGTGTACACTGCGGATAAATCAAGCCGCACAATAGAAATGAGTGTACATGAAAACCTCGAGCGCTGGTGAAGCGTAACCGTGGCGATTTATCGTCCAGATAGCATATCCCGAGATCTGTATTCAAATTTGAAAAACCGGCGCGCAATTGTCGTCCGCGAGGAATTTCAATTTTCGAAAGCCGCGTTGTTTTCGAAATACCTCGATTGTTTCCCGTTTGTCGCGCGCAGCGCGGAGGCTGGAAATTATTCACCGCCCGCCACGATAATCCGATTTGTTCTTGTCGCGTCCCGTTCCATCTCGCTTTTGCTCGTCCAGCGCCGTCAGGAGCGCTTCCGTTCGATCGATCCGCATTGCGTTCGGGCGACAAGCAGTTTACGATCGCGGAGAAACGATTGCATTTCAGTCGACGAATTCGCGTCGTCGGACTCTCAATGCAAATGAAATATCCGCCCGGCAGAGGAAGGCGCGAACTGTCACTACGTTTATCTCTTGAACTTGCGATGCGGCATTCGTACAAGTATAACTCTGACGCTCTAAAGGGATTTAATGACAAAAATGTTGTCGACAGTGATTTCCTGTATTACTTTCTTGCACATTGCGACTCACGTTCTCTCGCAACGATTTTTCTTACCGAACTGACAATCTTATAACTCTTGCACACACATTTTTCAAGATATACTGTTCTGTTCATTTACTTCTTGCTCTTTCTATCTGATCGTTTCTAATGTCAATTTATTACGATTCTGACTTTGTTTTCATTTGGACTCCGTTTTATATATCTTTCATCTATCTTGCTATTTTGTGTAATTGCAACTCAATATTGTATTGTTCCGTACTTTTTAATTTTAAATTTTGTGATTCCGGCTCTATTGCAATTTTCTTTAGATCTTGCTTAAAGAGGACCAAAGGTCGAAACATCGCACTGTTAATTTATATTAAACTCGGCCAGTTAGGGTTGACATAAACTTCTCAATTATTTCTTACTGGCGATCTTAAAAATATTTAAATTTTTATGTTCACTTAACTCTTGTTCCGTCTATCTGATCATTTCTAATGCTAATTTATTACGATTCTGATTTTGTTTTCATCCTACTCCGCTTTATATATCTTTCATCTATCTTGCTATTTTGCGTAATTGCAATTTAATATTGTATTATTCCGTACTTTTTAATTTTTAATATTGTAATTCCGACTCTATTGCAATTTTCTTTAGATCTTCCTTGAAGAGAACCAAAGGTCGAAACGTGGTACTGTTAATTTATATTAAACTCGGCCAGTTAAAGTCGACATAAACTTCTCTATTATTTCTTACTGGCGAGCTTAAGAATCTTTAATTTTTATATTCTTTTCATTTATTTTTATTTTTCAATTCATATACAGTTTAACGTATAATCGTTTTACTTAATTTAACATGTGATAAATTAAACATGTTAAAACACGTAAACATTATGCCTACACTGAAAAAAATTTCTGGTTGAATATGGACGAATCAGATAATTCCTTTAGGATTTACCAGAATTCCTTTAGGATTTACCAGAATTTCTGTAGGATTACAGGAATTCTGGTAAATCCTAAAGGAATTCTGGTAAATCCTAAAGGAATTATCTGATTCGTCCATATTCAACCAGAAATTTTTTCAGTGTATTGTCACGCTTGTGAAAAATTTGAAAATCTTGACGACGTTTGATGGAAGCAGGATTCAGGAATCGATACGAATAATCAAAATATGCGAAGAGAATTGCTCGAGGAAAGACGCCGGTGAGCGTAAAGAGATTTTCTTTGAATATGCTTGAATAATTAAATTTAATTAAAAAGAAAATGCCGAGGGCTATTGGAAATTCTCTCCAGAGGAATATCATGGAAAAGTAATTAAACGCAATTACGGCGCAAATAGAAGCGACAATTTTAAACCAAGTGTATCTAGAATGCATTAGATTCAGTTTTTTTGGATTCATACGTATACTTAAGTAATATCGCATCTTATGCTTTAGCCTTTGATCTTTATTTCATCTCTTTTCCATCTTTGATCCTCTTTAATTCATGAATTCTGCAAAATCGCAAAAGGGGCTGCTTGAGAAGAAGTTACGCGGTAACGGGTTATATACGGAAATAGCAAAACATCGACGATTAGCAGCTCTATATAAACCAAACGGATCGATGTTCGTTGCAGGCGTTCTAATTCGGCGCAGCATTCGTCTCTGCAGTTTTTAGGCCAACGACTGGCCGCGCATAAATCAGGCGTGATGCGCGAACACTATCGAGACGGCAAACTCATTCCATTTACCTCATTCGCGCCGCCAATTTATCGTCGCGGCACAAAAAAAAAGAAGTAACTCGCGCAATTTTATATTCATGCTCCGCTCTTTAAAAACACGCTCGGAACAAGAATTTGTTATCCGTCGCATCCGCTATTCACACGCTATGAATACTAAATTACGGTTTGGTTCTTCAAACAATAACTTGCGAAGTGCATTCGTGTAACACTGATTTATCATTAATCATCGCTTCCGGCAAGAAATGGGGGAATTAAAGTTACGCCGGCTCCTCCTACTTAAGATATCGTTTTAGGAGCCAACTTTCCGTAACTTTATTGCGAAACGTACAAAACGTAAAACGCCCATTGTGCGAAGATCGCGATACCCGGCTGAAAACTGTTAATCCTGAGTGATTTAATAAACGCGAACGGGCGCGGATTTACTCACTTTCAATTTACAACCGCCGGAGGTCCGCGTGAATGGGCGGCGACGTGATCGATACGCGGGGTGACAATTTTGAGGGTGTAAAGTGTGTGTTGCGCATTCGCGGGACGAATGTAAATGCGCGCGGTGAATTGCGCTATTCCGAAGCGACGAGGAGTTGCAATTTTTCTTAACGAGACCGTCCCAACGACAAAATTGAAATCGTGTCGAGCTTTCGTTCGGCAACCAGGAAGAAGAGGACCCTCTTCCGCCTCGCGCCTCTCCCTCCCCCCTCTCTCCCTCTCTCTCTTTCTCTCTCTCTCGCAGCAGCCCGCAGTTGGGTCTCCCTTCGCCGCGGAATACAAATTGATCGCACGCCAAAGTCGCGTAGGCGACCTCGTCTCCTTTATTGCGGTCACGTGCCGCTTTTCCAGGCACTTTTACTATTTTTCCGCGTAAGAGAGATGCGCACCCGATATTTTCCCGCCGACGCTTCTCTTCCGATCCTTTTACATACACCGTGCCCCGGAAGGAAAGGTCAATACTTCGAGAGGTGGTGGAGCGCCGATTATAGCAGACGACAAGTTTCCCCGCATAAATATACTCGGTAAAGCTGCGAGGCATTTACAAAGCTTATATGTCATTAGACGTAAATCGCCTTTAATCCTCTCGATTTCAAGAAAGCGCCGTCAGCCGCTCGCCCGCCGCAGGGTGGAAGGAAGAAAGGATTTCCGACCCGTTCATAAATAAATATATAAATCGATCGTTCGCGTAGATTACGTAGAGCGTTCTTTACTCAAGTAACATTCAATACTGTTACTTGCCGAACTATGACCTTTCTTCCACGACACCGTGTACAGGCGAGCCTTCCTAGGACTTCAAAGGAGAGCCTCGATGTTGGTTTCTGTTTTTTTTTTTCCCCTCGTCGCCGCCAAGCAAAGCCCTGGATGCATTTAATTTTCTATGCGGTTCGCATCTCTTTGCGATTTTTTGTGCGACTCTTTACGCGGACACTCTTTCTCGCACAGTCCAATTAACTTGTATAGCGATGAGAACTAAACAGAGGACAAATAAATTAAAAAGATATCCTGTCCCGCGGCGCGTTTATCGGCAAGTAATTGCTTTAAAGTACATGAAATTATTCTGATGTGACAAAGCCATCGGAACTTTGCGGCTAAACGAGATGAGTGATTGATTAAACGTGATTGGACGATACAACTTTTATTAAATTTGTCGTAACGAGTGTCGGCCAACAAATTTTCCTCGCGAATATCCGCCTCTCGAGAATGAAATTCACGAAAGAGTTTATTACCGAAACACGGATCTGGCGCGCTAATCGTGACAACTAGACTAAACCGTACGAGGCCGTAAATCTCAATTCCCCGATACTCGCGCCGTTCGATCTTTCTTACGATCGGAATTTCACCGCCGTTCGTCGGCATTAAACCTTGGAACGCGAACTCGTCGGATTATATACGCACGATCTTGCTGGCTGGATTGCCGGACGTGGACACTCCGCGATCGCGATACCGTAAAACTTTACGTCTCGCTTTTACGGCAAACGAAGCTTGTTCCCGTACCAGGGAAATAAATATCGTCTTGCTCGGCGCAGCCGTCGTTATAACCGCGACGATACGACGCTTTTACGTGATTAAAGACGATAAAAAAAGAACATACTTTATCCGGCGTTTATCCCCTCAAAGCTCCGTTTGACGGGGGACACGAATAATAAAAGGAAAAAAGAAGAAAAAAAAGGGAAAGAAAATCCGCGATGACCGTGGAAATTAAGCCCCGCAAAGAACTGTTCTGTAATTCGCGTATCGATTCGCTTGTGTCCGCATAACAGGGACACTAACTTCCATTTCCCGGCACGTTGACACGAAAAACAAGCGGGCAGCAGTCAACGCACGCACCCCCGCGCTCCCTTTCGCCATCTCCGCCACCCTCTCTGTCTCTCCCCGTCAAAGCCAGTTAACGGAGGTCAAAGGTAGCGCTCGGTTCAATTTATGCCCATACAGAAACTCCGTCATTCTGCCCAGGCTACGTGTACGATACATATTCATGAGCACCTGGCAATGCTTTGCACGAAGGACGGACGCGCCATGGGCCTTCCTCCCTTTGGTAGATCGAAAGTATCCGTGTTGGTTTACCATTCGCGTCGATCGTGTTTGCCGTGCGACCGGGCCAGCTGTTCCGTCGGTGGCCGCCCGCGATTGAGAACGCTGATAATTTAATAGACCTTACTATAACAATATACGGCTGTCCTCGGTTTACGGGAACGGCAGGGAAAGTTAATCCGCTGGACGAAAGAGTACCAAGGGCCTTTATTGGCTTGTCCATTTCACCGCATCCACCGCGTTTGCCGCGCGCGTACAAAAGGAACGTTTGTGCAAATTTTAACTACGATCCGACTTGAGCGTAACACGAATGATTAACGGCTGAAAATATTATTTAAGAGCAAGTTGCTTTGCCCGACTTCAAATCCAATTTAGATCGATGGCGGTTCAAGTTCTCTTTCTTTTGGAAACCTAGAGTTTCATCGTGTAGATCTTTGTTATTTTATAAATGAGTTCTTTGTTCTAAATTCTTTTATTATAAACTTTAACAAGCATTGCGTCTAATAGTACAGTCCTTTAATATACATTAAAGTATCCCTTGACGACGCTTTGACACTTCCCTCCTGCACGTGTGAACTTGCATTATTAGCGAACTGGTGCATGTAAGAAAGATTTACAAGCGGGACAAAAAGCGAGAACGATCGGGAGTTTATCGGGGGCGGCGGCGGTCGCAAAATCACCGTCGGTGCTTTCCGACAACATCACGCTACTTCCGAGTTCGTCGAAAGTTCGACATCCCATCCCGGTTGGTCGGTCGGTCGGTCGAATAACCGGAAGTAGGTCTGGCACGTTTCCACGCGGCATTAACCCAATTTACACATTCGCAATTGTAACGCGCGAACGTCCGCAAACGAACGAACAAATGAGCCCCATTGTCCGCGACGGAATTAGTAAATCTGGAGCTGTCGATAACCGGCCATTCACCCCCGGGTGATACGGAACGGCCGGCCGGCTCTCGCTGTAAAAAGGCGTGTCCCGCTGTTCTCCTCTCGTGAGGGGTATCTCCGGAAGGGTGAAAAGAATCGGAAGTGACCCGGGGGCCGTCGTGTCGCGCTTGGCTATGTCGACTTCTTCCGATCAGTCGATTGCGGACGGTAGAATTGGACCGACTGGCTGAAAGACGGGAGGGGGAGGGAACGAGGGCAAGATACATCGCGATATCGTCGAGGTCAGGAACGGCGAGGTCAGCCGAAGTCGATAACACGGCGAGATATCCAGGAAGAGGCTCGAGGCACCTGAAAGTGTCGCGAAATACCTCGAGTTCCTCCGGGAACCTCCTCACTCTTCTCTCTCTCTCTCTCTCTTTTTCTCTTCCTCCTCTCCCCCCTCTCTTTCTCTCTCATTCCCTTTTTCCTTTTTCTTTTCTTACGTTTTACCCTTATTTTCTTCATTTTCCTGGCTTTCCACCATTTTCCCAGCTTTCCCCCAGGATGAACATGGGAAGGAAAAAGAAAGAGTTTTCTCGTACTCGAATGAATTTAATCGGAATTTCGATATCTTGTGCAGCCGGAGATCGGCTTGTGAGCAAAGTAGCCGTGCATACTCTGAAAGATTTGTTAAAAGGACTTCGCTTTCACAAAGCGGAAATGATGATGTCATAACCGCTTTGGCGCAGCCAATTCCGATTTAATCCATAAAGTAATGAAAGGTAGGTATTTTTATTCGCAGGCTCGATTCGTGGATTAAAACTGGCACGACTATCGCCATTTTTCATAATTTAGCAAACTTTTATAGTCTTATTGTTTTTTTTTGTTTCACAACGTATGAAACAGTTTCTGGCAATTAGTTTTATTCGTACAATTACACGTAACTGTTGTACTTTCGGCTCTGTCCGGTTTATTTAAAAATATCCGCCCCGAGAGTAACTAACTGCACGTCGTTTTGCATTTCAATTTACACAACTTGTAATTTTATTACCTTTCGGCCGCGGAATGTGACGTAGCCGAGTTCCCACGTGATGTAATTCCCCTAACTGTGCTCGGAGGGTACTTTGATTTGCAAAATTACTCGTTGACAATAATAGCGAAGCGGTTGCGCGAACCGGGCGGAATATTTGCCGCATTTCTGCGGAGAGCGATTTCGATCATATCGCTTTTGGACGTCGCGCGGCGGGACAGAGGCCAAAGGAAATGTTAATCGCCGTTATTTAATGCCCGCAATTTCGGCCACTTTGCTTTGAGTCCGCTAATAACACGCAACGTGGCTTTATTACCTGCGTTCCGCGCGTAATACGCGCTAATTGACGTATAATGCGATTACGACCGACGCGACCGGCGGTCAAACGTTGGACGTTGGCGCAGAAAAAATCCGATCGTGCCGAGGTGTTGCCGGACAAACGATTCACCCTTAACGCATCGATACGGGGCTGCTGGCCCATCGTAAACTATCGCCGCCCGCAAGAAAGCTGCCGGGTGTTTTAAGCTCCCGGCCACGGGGGGATTCGCTAACCCGCACTGATAGAAAAATATGTAGTATTTGAAACTATAATGCATAGTAAAATAATTATAGTCAGGAATATCATTTATATTAGTAGTAGGAACCATATAGACACAGCAATTCCAACTATTTAAAATAATTTACTATAAAATATAACGTAAAGAATTATTTAACGCCAGTAATTGATCAACCAATGTGGAAAATTGCTTGACGACCCGTGGCTGACGAATAAAGAAATTCATTGCGAAAAATATTACCTCAGCCAGTGTTCGAACCTGGACCCTCCCTACACTCTAGGCGGGCGTCTCGCCAATTCGACCACTGAGGCATGTGGTGATATTTATCGCAATAAACAGTACCACTAGTTTGGAACAGTAGTACCGATAATATCTAAATAATGTTTCTTAGCATAATTGAATTGCAGTTGAATGATGGTATTCTTTCAAGTTTTGCATTACCATCTTGAATCTGGCATTTTGAATTATGAAAATCTGATAACGGATTCGTAATCAGCGATCCCGAAAACTGTTGTATACAAAGTTTTACAAAATGGTCCAATAGCAAGATGTATGCTTCAAAGGGTTAAACCGTAGCTTTTCAGCCGCGTTGTTACGAGTACCACCAATTAAGGTGCGAATGAAATTTTTGTTAGCGTAAAGTCCATTCGGCGTTACTCGAGAAATAATAGCATCCCGGGGCAGGTATTTATGTTTTCAGAGCGTGATTAAAAACTCAAGGTAAACTCGCCTAAATGTTAAATAACTCGTTAACGACATCGTGAATTAAACACGCGTCGAGAAGGACGCGAATATTAATCGTCCCAAGTCTCGCAGTTCGTCCCTTAATTAAATCCGATTTTTGCTCCCGTCCTCGATTCGCGGTTTCCACGGCAGTCTGTATCATCCGTCCCGTTCCTATCGCGAGCACTATTCACATACTCGCGATAATCCCGATATAACGAGGACAGAAAGGGAGAAAGGAAAAAAAAGGGGGAGAAATTCGCGCTGGTTGGGATTTCTTGATTAAGTCGCGTGAGCGAAGTTAATTCGTTTCCACGGTAGAATCGATGAGGTGCTCCGTTCGTGCGAAGTCGATTCGAAGACGAAATCAGGGTAAGTCGAAGGGATAACAGATACCTTTAAATATAACCGGATGACATTAATCGCTTGTATCCTTCCGCTTGAGAAATTTCTCTCGGGGGCGCGCAGACGCGATTCTTTGTCTTAGGAAGATCACGATTCCGGGGGAGCGTTCCGGGGGCAATTAAACGGAATTCCCTAATTGCTAATTGCCCCGCCGTGCTCGCGACGGTGTTCCAGCCGACGTCTCCGACGTCTAAATTATGCGCGACGGATTTGCATACGAGGACTCTCGGAAAAGAAGCGTGTACCGAAACGAGATTGCGAACTAACATCCCTCTTTCCCGACGAATCGCGCGCACTAATTAAAACTTAACAAGATATTCGGCCTACTTTGGCAAGTGCGATTCGCGATAATTGCGAAACGCAACTTCTTGCACTTCAAGTTTCAGCTACGTTAAATTATGTCCCGACTGTACTTGTAACGCTACGCAAATAATTGATGAAATTTTTTAATCGTACGTTAGATTTGTTTTTTCCAAATATAGATTCGAGATACTGTCTTATATTTATTTCGTAATGAAAACTGTACGACTGTACTTGTAACGCTACGCAAATAATTGATGAAATTTTTTAATCGTACGTTAGATTTGTTTTTTCCAAATATAGATTCGAGATACTGTCTTATATTTATTTCGTAATGAAAACTGTGAAGAAATTCTCAGTAATGTTATTGCGTAACATTATATTAATTTTTTTATTTTTTGTTATTTGAAGCCGCATCTTAGATTTTTTTTAAATATGAGCTCGAGATATATTTGCCACTTATTTTATAATGAAAACCGAAGAAACTCTCAGTAATGTTACTGTTTAATATTATTTATTTAGCAACTATTAAATTATTTCAACCGCATCTTATTGTTAGATTTACTTTTTAGAAATACATACTTGAAAAAGCTTAAAGATAAACATATCACTTATGCTACTCGAGCTCGAAATTACACGAACGTTCTATTATATAAAGTTTAAATCCCCGTTTATCTTATAATGATTTTCACAGAGATTGTCTGTATAGCACTGCTTAATATTATATCCACTTATTTATTTACATTAAAAAATTACATTCAGACTTTCCTCCCTTATCATAAAAATGTCAAGTATGCACTTAAATATCCGCACATGTGCGCGCACGTGTGTGTGTCTGCGCGAATTTAAATATAACCGCATGTTTAAAAGCTCACGTCCAATATCGCGAGGTCGCAACTTGAACTTTATTACATCCTAAATACGTACTTTCTCGCCACTTTACGCTCCAAAATTTTATCCCGCATCACAGTCGTGGCGCAATAAAGGGTTAACGACATCTCTTTCTCTCGCAATTTACTTGGCCGTCGGCCAAACTCTCCCATATATCTTTTCACTACTTACGCTTCTCCCTCCCCCCCCCTCTCCCGTGTCAGAAATTTCTCCATTTCTATAATCCTTCATATCTGCCGTCTACCACGGCAGAGAAAAAAAAGACTTTCCGGCAAGTGATTTTCGGAATCGTCGAAATTATCGCGACTGCGATCGCCGACGGGGGAAACTAGTTTCGTGCCGTGGCACGTGCAAGAGAATAGAATCTTGGCGTGAGCTGAAACGAAGGAAGGAAAAAGCCGAGATAGGTCGGATTATCCTCTCCGTATATACGTATAGAGCCCCTTAAGCCAAACCTGTTAAACCAAACGCGGGCGGGATCGCACGCGACGCGTATCGGTCGACCGGTTTCACCGATCAGGCTTCAAGATAAATATAAAATTAAGTTATGCTTATCACCAAAAAGTGGTATCCGTGGCTGAAAGCAAGCTCATACTATTCTTAATCTTTCATGCGTGCGCGCGCGCGCGCGCGCGTACACCTTTCTTTTTCCCTTCTTTCTCTCAGCCAATTGATAGAATATTCTGTCTCAGTTCACCCCTGGACGTAGGCCTCTTCCAAGAACGTTCATGCCGATGGTTTTTCCGAAAAGAGTCGGTATTAAAACGCCACACTTGTCAGGAGTGTTGGTGACTGTTTGTTACCCACCAGGGGTAGATTCCGTGCTCGATTTTTCAGCGTTGAACTCTCCTCTGTATTTGTATATAGACGGAATAAAATGCCCCTGGGAGGTTACCAGCTTCTTCCGAGAGGTGACGATCGAATAAAAAAATGAACAATTTCCAATCGAATTTTCGAAACTCGGCGCCACGATCGCCACATTTTATATATCAATATTACAAAGCGATTTATTGTGTACATTCGCGAATTTATATTTCGCAATTTGTTGCTCGAAGCACTTAGCTGATGTTTAATATTCCAAGAGTAACGACCTAAACGCTTTAACTTTTAATTTAAATATTCGAACGATAACGAATTATTATGAATAATTTAGTTCAAACCCTGGCTGAGGTAATATTTTTCGCAATAAATTTAGAATATGAAATATTTAGGCACTAACACCCTGTCACGGCTCTCAGTCCTTTGTTCCTTCAAATTTGCGTTTATCACATTCGAGCCATACGAATTTTATCAATTTGAATAATTTCGTTATTTTCAGTGGTAAGTTAGAAGTGGAAAGTTGGAAGTAGAATCTACCGAAGTTCGCGATGAAAAAGGCTCGCCGACAGAAAGGTTTTATATCCGCGGTCGCGAGCTCTCGATTTATGGGGTTGGAAAAAACGCTCGAAAGACGCTTTTGTGGGCGTTACCATAGGAGAATGTTAAGCTATATATATGTATATATATCTTGGTCGTTGGGTTACAAACACTGGCCACGGTCCTGTACTATATACGTGCAATGCCGCAGAGCATTCATTCGCGTCCGACTATTTATGGACATTACTACTGCGCTCTTCTTTATCATATCGATGGAAACATCCCGGCCAGAAGTTCTCTTGCGCGAAAACATCGCTGTCAAGGCCGGGAAGAGAGCCCGATACTGCGGATTAAAGAAAGAAAACTTTTTACGAGTGGCCGTTTCGCGGAAGAGAAAATTAGAAAAAGCTACGCTCGGCGACAAGAAAGGGAGGATTTAAAAAGATATTAGCTTGATATGATAAGATATTAGAGTCACTGCAGTTCACAAAAATAGATAGCTAGGGATTAAAGTTCCTTTTTGTTTTATTGCGAGACTCATTCATTTCAAATTTTATATGTCTTGCGTTTAATCCCGGACTCACGAGTTGCCGCGCGGAGAGAATTTTCTCTTAAAATTTGCCCTGAGAATCATGCAATCGTGGGACACGTGGCGTTTCGAAGAGCTTTGTGAGAGTTTTTTGAAATTTTTGCATACATTTCACTAGTATACATTTTACTAGTTTCATAAAATTGTTCGAAATGCCATGTTGTCCCGCGATTACAAGATTTTCAGGATAAATTTTAAGAGAAAATTCTCTCCGTGCACTGCTGTGTGTCCTGCAATATTCAAATATTACTAATGTAAACACAATCATCATTATAAATTATTAAAAATAAACAATTACACCAATTAATATTAGAAAACTATTGTGTCGTGCCGTAATATTAGAATTATTTGAGTGATGTTCTTTTCATTTACAGAAAATTAACTTCGTGTTCCTTGAATTTCTGGGCCGAGAGCCAAGATACTAAACAAAGATACGTTTCGGTATTGAATCGCCTTGCTCGGAAATCCAAGCGGCCTTTATTACAGCCGGAGCTTTATACGTTGTAAACTCGTTATGAGCATTGCTTCAACCACAAGGGCGAATTCGTGTATTTCAGGTCATTGCATTCGGATGCGGTTAAACTTGGTAGCTCTCTCTCCCATAGTCGAGCTTCACGCTAACTCCCGTGTAAACGACCCTGATCGTTGCTTTCTTCCGCATATGCGAGAACCTGGTACCGCAGAAGAACACTTTGTTTTATCTTCGCTTCCAATCTGGAGCGAACATTGGCGCGAAATTAGAATTGAGTGTTTCCCTCGAGGAGTAATTTTTCGCCCTGGTAATTATCTTCTTATCATTCAAGTAAAATGAATAATCGATAAAAAATTTTGGAAACACTAAGAGAAAAAGAATTCAATTCTGCACCCGGAATACAGTTTGAGATGAAACGAATTTGTTTAAATTTTGGCCTCACTAGACTTTTATTTAATTTCAAAGAAATAATTTCTTTACCTTGACCAAAATTTTATTTGATTGAGACTGGAATTTCTAGGAGAATTCATATATATATTTCTTCAAATCTAGCAAATGTTTAGTAGAAGTAAATAAAAAGTAGTAGAGTCAAAGAAATATAATTTCAACGTATCTCAGTTGTTTAACCTAACTAAATCTTTTTTTGGATGTGTAATAATAACTAATTATAAATAGTCATGAATAATTAAATAGTTTACGCTAAATATCGTTACAAGGCGTACATTGAAAAATTGGTAAATTATTCGAATACATTTATCAAAGTAATCAAGTGCTGTTTATTTAAAATTGCGCTAATTAAATTTTAGTGTAAATATAGCTTGGATCATTAATGAAAATTATCTTCCGAATATTAAACATAGATATTGGAAATGTGACAATTTTCAAATCAGTTAGGCCGAACATACTCGTATATTTAAGAAAACAACACCGATTTCAAACAACCATAGGGCGATGGCGGGCGGAACTATTCCCTTGTCTTCTTCATACATCATCGATCAAACTTAACAGGCCCCTATCTTTGCGTTCCTTCCTTTTATGCCGTCTTATCTGATGCAATAAAGATGCCCTTTGCACGCGTCTGATAACGGCCGCTAAATCGCGCTGCGACTAAGTGTCCGATCGTGACTGGAAAGGTGCGCGTGAGGGGGAATTTTTCAGGCACCTTCATTCTTATTCGGTCTTCCTCGATCTTTAGCAGCGGCTCGCCGCTGCGACGGTGTTGGTGGAACTTAATGCGGTAGATGTGACCGATAGACGCGCGAAGAACACACCCAGAGCGAATTTGCATTTTAAGCAAAGCCAAGAAATTTCGCCGAAACTTCCTCGACGAATATTCAACGCGTTGCACGTGAGGTAACAGTGAATTACGGGGTTAGTTGTAAGTTAACTAGCTAAATTTTAATCAATTTTCCAAGAGCCCCTGTCATAACAGATTTTGGTTAAAAATTGTTTACTGCCTAAATGCAAATTATTTAGTGCTCTCCATTAGACACTGAGACGTTAATTCTGACGGCGTCTAAAAAGCGATGTCACTCGCGAAAGAGAGAGAAGCATCAATTATTATAATTATGAAACTAATGAAAAAATTTTTAACGCATACATAATTTAAATGTATATTGTTTTATAACAATATAAAGAAATGTAACGTTTTATATTTTTTATATAAATTATTCTGTATTTATATACGACGTACATCTCCATTACATTCATTGATTGCTTTTCAATAAAGATATTAACTAAAAAGACTCCAAATTGTAATTACGTCACTGGTTTGCGCGAGCAATAAAGATGGAGCGTATTTCGGGGAAACGTCTTATTACTCAGCATTTTCGAGAGCTCCCGAGGGAGACGCGGAACGTCGTTCCGGCGGCGGACGCTAAATCTCATGGCAACTGGATTTGAGGCGCTCGAGGGTGTCTTGACGGTGGGCTCCGACACACTCGGGAAATATGTGGCATGACACATAGGTAGATATAATGCAAGCCTCACGTTCCACCGGTACGTCAGGGATCTCCGCTTAAAAAATATTTGCGATTGGAATAGTAGCGTCACGTATATCCGCGAGCGTGCGGTGTATATTCAAAAACCGCGCTATTTCTCTCACCGAAATAAGTTTCTATTCATCCTCTTCCGTTGTGCAATCGTTTGGACTAGCTGGATGTGAAAGGAGATCCTCTCTGACCGTCTCTTTCTTCTTCGTCATCTTCACAAAGCGCAAGCTACATCTCGTACGCGAAAGGGAGGATCTACACCCAGAAAAAAAATTTGCTTAAAAGTTTGATCTTACAACTAGGCATTTTTTAATTTCAAAGAAACAATTTCTTGTCCTTGACTAAAATTTTATTTGATCGAGACTGGCATTTCTAAGAGAATGCATATCTATTTCTTCAAATCTAGCAAATGTTTTGGTAGAAGTGAACATGAATTTGGTAGATTCAAAAAAATATGATTTTAACGCATCTCATTTGTTTAACCCAACTGAATCTTTTTTTCTGGGTGTGTCGGTAGAAGTCGCGGGCTCAGATTCGTGATGAGACGTAGGCGGTATCGGTTGCGTGGGACTCGTTTTAATGCGTACATGCGTGGGACGCCTTCGCGGAATATCGGAACATGATATTATCAGTAATGATGATATTACGAGAAGGATCGTGACCCCTCTTCTACACTTGTCCGTAATTAGATATCGGGGATCCGTGTCGGAATCAGCCGGCACGCTAATTACGACAATCAAGAATTGTGTCTATCGAGAAGCCCACGCTTTCAAACAAAGCATACGAGCCCCGAACTGAAAAGGATCTTGGAAATGAAAAGTAATATCCATTTCGAAACGATTTTCTCGCAATTACTTTTGAGCGTAGACTCGAGCGAAAATTAAAAGGGAAAATTAAAGTTAAAAACGCAATTATCGCAGCGTGTGCAATGAGTACATTAACTCGCGCTGACGTAATCGAATTCCGTGGTATTTGTACGCTTCGTCACAGGTGCCACGCAATTGTTTCGGCGCCGCGAGTAAAGCGCTGGCCTCGAATGCAAAATATATGTTGCCGGGACAAGTCGCAAATTGTAATTTGACGATCGAGGTAACTTGGAGGGTAACTAATTATAAGGGTAGCGATGGAATTAACTATTTTACAAGTAAATTCGAATCTATTGACGTTGTTCGAACCGTCCGTGATTACTTCGAAAAATAAACGGAATACTTTCAAGACTCAAATCTGAACAAACTGGGTTTTGAATCCCTTATGAGTGTCTCGGAAAAATAAGCATATTACTTTCGAGTGGGCCCGAACCTATGATCAAATACGTTGGAATCTTTTATGGATATCTTACCAGAAATGTTTGCGTTCCTTCGAAACGTTTGTATAAAGCGGCAATTATTTTTTGACGATTACAAATAATCAGATTATCACAAGCGTTGAAATTAAATATAATAAAAGGATAATTGAAAATAGAATATAAAAGTTATTTTAAAATCTTTACACATGTAGACATTCTTCAAAGTAACAACTCCATTCGTAGAGTTCTAGTACTACTTGTGAAAGATTCGATTTCTTTACGGTAGAAACTTGTAAGTACATTTCGAATCCTGCAGATACTTACTCTAACATTCGAAACTAGCTAGTCGAGTTTGATTTTGCAGGTACAACGTGTGAAATATTTCTTATGAATATTACCCGAATTCCAGTAGATGAAACTTGATTGTTGGATCCGACTGGGATTTTTAAATATTAAACTTGCTGCCATCCCGAAAAAGATGCCGTCGAAAGAGGGAAAAAGTTACGGAGAGGCTAAGTATACGGACGAAATAAGACTTGCGGGGGCAGAGAGTAGATCAGATTGTAAATTTACTGCGGAAAGCGACAGATAGCCGCAACCGGTACCGTCTTGCGGGAATTCGAAAGTTTGCGCGTGTAGTGGTGATTATGACGAACTGTGCACGAACCGCTTCTCGATCAATATAATGTTGCACAATGCTGCTGCACGAACGTACGATCTTCTTTGTTAGAAGCGTAATATTCGAAGCAATTGGAATAAGCGTGATCTGGCGAGCTGGTACTTTTTAACTCACAATATGACTGAGCTTCCATATTCGATAATATCATTTTACATATATGTCTCTCTCTATTTATTCATCTTATATCAAATGTATTGGCATCTATAAATCTTATATTATTGTCTGCTAGAAGAGTTATTGGTTCAATAAAGAACACGTTGCAGCACAGTTTCGCACTATCCACAAAACTTTGCGATGACATTTGCGACCTGTTCCAGATACTAAATAAAACCTCTATCTCTTCATTGGCGTATTAGAAAATAATGGCTCTCCCCGAGAACTAGGGAAGTGCAGCACGTAAATAACTTTTCGATTTCTCGATTTACAGAGGTGAAACTGGAACTCGAAGATCTGATGTCTGACATCAAGAAAACCGCTAACAAAGTGAGGGCTAAATTAAAGGGTAAGTTCTCGCGGCTCGGATGCTCGTCCGCGTGACACGGTGACATCTGTTAAATTGATCGATCCCTCCGCGATCGTCGAGAGTACTTACGTTTCGCATTACGAGCCTTGTTTCCTGTGTTCAGTGATAGAGCAGAACATCGAGCAGGAGGAGCACACGAACAAATCGTCAGCGGACCTGAGGATACGCAAAACCCAGCACTCGACGCTGTCCAGGAAGTTCGTCGAGGTGATGACGGAGTACAATCGGACACAGACCGATTACAGGGAGCGGTGTAAGGGGAGAATACAACGACAGCTCGAGATCAGTGAGTATGCCGTGATTGGCCGCATTGCAGCCTGAATGCCTATTCGAGCGGAACATCCCTTTCCAATCTGTCGTCACATCGAGCCGTCTCGGAGCACGCGCTCATCAATCTAATGCTCGTGTTCGTTTCTATTTGAAGAAAAGCCGGGAGGAAGGCATTGAACGGTTGTTGTCGACATCAGTTTCCTTTCAAACAATTCCGAATCGAATCCTATTATTATTACATCGCGAGTTTTTTCGGCTTATTAGCTTATTGTATTTATAATCTTCTTACATTTTCTTAATACTTAATGCGAAGGCGATAGCCATAATGAGGTACACTAAGCCAGTAACGTGAACAATAATTGTAACAATGAGATCAGCGTTTGTCCGATATCGATATTTGATCTGAGCAGTCGCTTCGTTCGTTGAATAAATAATAAGCAGCAGCTTGGGCGGAAAATTGATTGCATTTGAGTTGCGTCTGTTCGCGTGACGAAGAAATCTCTCTGTCTCTTTCCAGCGGGGAGAACGACCACCAACGAGGAGCTCGAGGAGATGCTGGAGCAAGGAAATCCAGCCGTCTTTACGCAAGGGGTACATCTTTAATGATCCTTCTCTTCTTATCTCGCCTAGTAGCTACGTGAGAGGCGTTAATAACCGCCTTTCCTACCCGATTAATCTTACCGCTTGTCGCAGATCATCATGGAAACGCAACAAGCAAAACAGACCCTTGCGGACATCGAGGCGCGTCACGCTGACATCATTAAACTCGAAAACTCCATCAGGGAGCTGCACGACATGTTCATGGACATGGCCATGTTGGTGGAGAGTCAGGTAAGGTCGAGCAGCTTTATGCAAATTCGCCGCGGAAACTCGTTTAAACGATTACATTCTTTTTCTCTCTTTTTTTTCCCCCCCCTTTTGGCATAGGAGATTTGTATCTCCACGAGATGTAACGAAATCGATACTGCATGCAAAAGATTTTATATATCCTTTTTATTTGTCATTTTGAGATAACAGTTTTCTATCTTGATTCTCGATATACATGGAAGAACAATACTCTGCCGCAAGATACATAACTTACTTGCAAATTGCATATGTTCATGTATCGCAAATATCGTGCGTATAATATATCAAAGATATTCATCATGAATATTGATGTGCTATTACAGAGTCCTATATACAGATGATAAAAGCCTAATTGTAATAGTAATTAAACGTACATTGCTGGTGGACTCGGTTTAATGTGCGTGAGATTGCAATCGTTTTTGTGGAAAAGAAAACACGAACATGAATTTTCCAGCAGTTCACAAAGTAGTTGATAAATATGACTTTTTCTAAATAATCTGGCAGTAGGCGATAAGTTCATTGATACGTGCATTTGAGGACAAAACTTAACAAAGAGAAGGAATTCAGTTTAATTGAAAATATTTTAGAAGAGATCAAATAGAGGCACGTAGTGTTCCAATTGAATACTTTGAATCTCGTTTTTTTATGACAAAATAAAAATCAAATTAATATTGACAATATTTTCAACAACAACAATTTTACGTGCGTTTGGTTCCTTTTGAATTTATAAAACAAATCATTATGTTTCTTCTTATTCACTGCCATTTATTAATTTAAAAAAAATTTGGCGTGATGTTGAATTTTATCGTTCAAGCGCGAGGTAAAACTTTTCCGACTGTTCTGTCAGATGCACGTTTCAATTTCTGTTTGACCCAAACTATCGATTTGATTAACTATAATGAGATGCTTTATTGCAAGATGCTTGAGCGGTATCGTTCCTCGCGATTGGTTATACGACGGGCTAAACTTAAGTAGTTTATTTGCCAATTTTAATTGATACTATAATTTAAAGAATACTTTTTCGATCGTATTTTTATTTTCTATTACCTAACATTTTGTATCAGCTCGCGATCGCTTTAGTACAACGATGATCCATAAGCAATTAGGAGCGTAGCGCGACGCAGTCGTAACAATCCTCTTCTCTTCAGCAATGTTTCTTAACGAGCCGCATTATATGACGCGTTTGGTATCTGCTAATCAAAGGGAAATTTCTTTAGCGCACTAAAATCTCAAGTTCTCCCGTATAAATTTAATTTTTTATGTTACATATCCATTCTATTATTAATTATTACTTGCTCTTCTATGTCTACTTAAAATATATCTGCGAGAAATTTGAGATTTTAGTTTATCGCTTTCTTTTTCTGCTTCATAGTAATAATTAATTAATTAATTAAGAATAAACTTTTGAAAACTATCCATGCCCTGTTTATGTATTCTTCGGCGAAAATGTTTTGAATGATTTCAAATTGAATATCCTCAAATGGACCTTTACTGACAAAAGTTTAATGCCATATATACAGGGTGCTACGCAAGACTTTGACGTCCGGTCATGGGAAGGTAGAGGGGACTAAGACAAACAGAAAAGTATTGTACTATTTTGCGCTTGGACGAATAGTTATCGAGATACGAAATTTTAAAAATCGCCGTATTAGCCCAACCTACTGGCGAATGTAAGCGCGCAGTGAGAGGGCGG
>NW_011967214.1:796109-808367 GCF_000949405.1 Vollenhovia emeryi | reverse complement strand
CGTAGCACCCTGTATAACAAATCTAAAAATCTCCTTTATCCAAAATTCTAAACTAATTGGCAATATTTAATATACGTATATAAAAGAATTTATAATTTAAGTTTATAGATAAAGATAAATATAAAAATAATTTATATTTTTTATGATATTAAAAAAGAGAGTTTCGTCCATTTAAAACGTTTTATATGTATACTGAAAACACTTAAAATGCTTTCAATAAATGATTTAATATGATTTCACCATCTTCTATGACCCGGAAGTATATTAAAGAAAAAAAGGTCACTCTCTGAAGTCATTCGATAGACCTCGCTTCACGTGGAAAGTTGGAAACCCATGTTGAATTATCTTATATTAAGAAATGAATCTTTTTCATAAAAGTTGTCAAAAGTCTCTTTAAGGCTTTCATTTCAACACAAAATAAAGTTTCACACAAAGTTTCAGCCAATTAGGGACAACCTATTTTCGGAATTGTAATATTATTAATACGTAATTTTTAATTGCATTCTGCATTAATATTTAATTATGTAAATGTATGTTAAAAAATAACAGGAAAACATGCGCTACATATGACTTTGAATATTTTATACCTTCTTATCGGTAAAACTCCATTTAATGTTTATTTCGAAGTGATTTACATGTTCACCGAAGAATACGTAAAAAGGACGTGGGTGGTTTTTAGATATTTATCCTTAATTAACAATAGTAGTAACAATAATAATATTATTAAGCTTTATTTGTTATGGTACAATTTGTCCAAGTTCAATAAGAACTTGTTTTTCATACAATGAGACAAAGTAATTACCGCAGTAGCTTACGCCGATAATTTACAATCATCATTAACTGTAGTCATCATTATTTGTAGTATAAAGAAAAACCGGCTTTCTGATATTGTCAATTCAGATTATTACAAATCACAATGCTGAAACTATCATTTCAAGAAATTTTAATCGTTACTTGTAACTATATGAATGATTTAGCGACCATTTCACGAGCTATTGGAAGATGTTAGTTGAAATTCATAAAATTATGCACAATTGTACGTTTCGACCTAACTTGTTCGCAGCAATGGTTTGAAGAACGAAAAGGATAAATCGTTATCAAAAATTTTTAACAAATAATATTAGAAATTGATTTAAAATTTACAATAAAAACAATTTACAAAGAAAAATTTTTTTAATATTATAATCCGCTGTTTCACAGCAACACGGTTTGCCACATAGAAACAGTGGTCTAGTCTAGTATCAAAGTACAAAGTGTTGACCAAACGAAATGTTATATGTCTACAAGTATGTCAAGTCTACATTATAAAAAATATATAAAATCGTTATTCAACGTTCGATGGCGCGAGTACGGTCGTCCATTAATTGAACTTTACCAGTAATCTTTTTTTTTTGTATGAATCAGGCGCAATTATTCTGCAAACGCCGTCGATTCGCGGTAATTACTTTTCTCAAATGCCGGTGATGCGAGCTAGTGCATGACAATCAGACAAGAAATAAGTCGGCGGACACAGTATAATCACTGGCCTTTGCCTTTACTCTTGAGGACTAACACTCTCTCTTCCCCTGTGTTACGCTGTGTGGATTCGCGCCGCGCCTCCTACCCACATTAGGGCGAGATGATAGATCGCATAGAGTACCACGTGGAACACGCGGTGGACTACGTGCAGACGGCCACGCAGGACACCAAAAAAGCACTCAAGTATCAAAGCAAAGCCCGACGGGTGAGTCCTCCCCAGATATCATGCGCCGAAGCCATTTCGTTCGCGTCTAATTGGTCACTCTTGTTTCTTTTTCTCCCTATCGTTCCTGCGTCCCCAACCTTGATCTCCCTCCTCCCCTTTGTCGTCGGTGTCCCTTGAAACCCCTTTTGATTTTCACCTCGCTCCCCCCTCCCTCCCACTACCAAATCTCTTACCTACGTTATCCGCTATTTAATTATTATACGCTTCTGTTGATACGTAACTCGCTACAATGTATTAATCGGTGTACATCCCTACGCTTACCCGCCCCTCCCCGACGCGTAAGCAACTAACGACGGCGCTTTGTGGATTTCTTTCCGTTGGTTTGCGTTTATGTCTTTACTCTGTCGGTCGTTGGTATTCGTGTCAACTCGCGCGCTCGATCGTAAATGATATTATAAATGTATATATCTATATTATACTATATACATATATACTGTTGTATGTATGCGTGTTATACTCTCTCTCTCTCTCTCTATCTCTCTTTTTCTACCCCTATACATATATATGTACATTGCTCTCTGTACTCTGTCGAAACATGGGTGTGCTAATTGTGTGCCTCTGTCCATCAACTGCTCTGTTTACTACTATTACTCATACTACTAATACCTTGCGTATTAATCTCTATGCTGTCGATACTAATACGGATACGTGTGTGACTGTGTGTCAATGTGAAAACACGACGGCGTGTGTACGTGCCTGCGCATATGTACACGCGCGTACGACGCTCTGGGGATCTGGCATTCTCCCTCCTGCCGCGGGGATGCTGCTTTTCTCTCTCTCTCTCTCTCCATACTCGCCGATTATGTGTAATAAATGTAACCCTTGGGTGCACCCGTCCCCGAGGTTGTTCCCCTCGACGAGCGAACCTGGTCCCATCATCCTCTTCCTCGTCCTCCTCGTCCTCCCCCGCATCCGTCCCGATTCTGAGTCCTGCCCTACGTCCCACGTGCGGTACGGCAGGGTGAGATGGTGGACAGCATTGAGTACTGCGTCAATCGGACCAGCGACCACGTGGGCCAGGCCCGGGGCGAGCTGATCGTAGCCGAAGAGTATCAGAAAAAGGCTCGTAAGGTAAAGAACATCAGACACCAAACACAGGCACACGGCACCCGGGACTCGGGCCGAAACTGGGCAAATCTGTTTCTCGCGTAATATCGAGCCCACGAAGGGGAGGGCCTCTCGCCTCCCCAGGCGAGGAGCAGATTTCGCGAGTTTCGGATCAGTTCGACCGACACGAACGCTGCTAGCTCGTGATTAAATTTAGAGAGAACTTTGTCGGCCCTTCATCCGCAACTGTCATCGTCGCGGGGGTGCCAAGTCCCTTTTCTTTTCTAATTTTTTTTCCACTCCTCCATTGTTCGTCGGCGCCGCGAATTTTGCGTCGTGAGATAATAATTTCTTTGGAGCACATTGAAGAGTGATCTTTTCCCGCGAGTTGACTCGGAGGATTTTCCGAACGCCTCTGAAGTACGGGTACTCGCGATAAGGGACCGTTTCGCCTGGCGGCGTTCATCAAAAGACGACGTCGCGAATGAATGAAGCCCGGCAAAAAGGAGCAAAAAGGAATAAGTGCCCATTCAACGGGGCCGAAGGGGGGGGGGGTCGAGAGAGATTCGTTTCAAGTTTTATCAAGTGCGACGGCGAACTTCAAAACATTATCGCGGAATAACATTCTTCTCTTGCATTGTTAACATTTTCTCCGCTCCGCGTCGCACGGTCTTCGCGTAGAATTTTGACCTCTCTATCCCCATTGTGATCCTCAAAGCGGATATTTTCACTTGGATACGTTTCAATTGAAGCTCGCTCGGCCTGCCGCAAAGAATGGATGTTAAAAATAGCAGAAAGACTTACCAGATCGCGCGATTTAAGAATGTCCATTCACGAAAACATGACATTTTTGCATGTACGCGCAACGAGGGCCGCTAGAAAAAAAAACCCGTTTTACCTGAAATTGTAGCGCGTAGAACGTGTGAGAGAGAGTCGACGCTTTAACGTCGGCTCTGACCTAACGTTAGAGCAACAATGGATACAATAATAATTAGACTTTCAATCGACCATAACTGGCAACGTGTTTTTAACACAGAAAATTCATTGCGAAAAATATTACCTCAGCCAGGATTTGAACCTGGACCACCCTACACTCTAGGCGAGCGTCTCACCAATTCGACCACTCAGGCATGTGGTAATATTTATCGCAATAAATTTTCTGTGTTAAAAACACGTCGCCAGTTATGGTCGATTGATAGCTTAATTACCGTTAGTCATGTACTGGCGTGAAATAATTCTTAATGGGCACAATGTTACCGGCACGACAAATTCAGAGGACAAATTCCTTTTTGCTCCTGGAATAATTTCCTTCATCTCTGGTAAACTACCTACGACCAGGCACCTCGCATCGAGTGGGATCCGAACCTTGTTTCTTGTGATTGACCTTGAATCTCTTGTGTCCAGTGTAGCGTACAATTGCACTCGTGCTAATCGTATTACTGTTCTTTGTGTTGCGTTTTGCGACCGAAGTCCATATCGTGGGGTCGCGGTAAAAGAGATGAAGTGTAATCGGTGTCGAGTAGCCTAATGGTACGACGATAGATAGATGAATGCGCTGTTCTCTAGATTTGCACAGAGACGATGTAATGAAGTAGAACAGTAGCGGACAAACGAGTCTTTATGGTCGCGTAGAACGGTTTGGTGTTTGTGACTAACTAGTTTGTGAACGCACCCGCATCATTAGTTGTATGAGGAATGCGCTTAATTATGTTTGACAGCCAGCTCACCCCCCACGCTTCCCTAAAACTTATTGTTCACAACACGACGTACATTGGTAACGACTGCTTTTAAGCAACGCTGTTCTCATTTCACGAATGCAGTGAAAAATATGTCCCCGAAAATATTTGTTTCTTTTAATCCCAAAGAGTGAACACTGTAACTTAATAGAAGTTTAAAGTTCTCTAGTTCAAGTTCATAAAATAAATAGATTTGAATTGTACAGAATTGAAGAGCGCGCTACAAAAACACACAATATAAACGCGACAGAAAAGTGCACACAAAGGGTCACGCGTCAATGAAACTGTTACCAGTAATAACAAAACTATAGAGTTAGGAACGTGCGTAATAAACGCACGAATACACACAAACACGAAAATGCACACATACGCATATACACAATCATATATCTCATTAATATACTTTTTCTACTTACAGGTATTAAATAATTCATTTTTTGTTAATATTTCCAAGACAATTACGTCTATTTTATTAAAATATTAGACACTGTCCAGCAATCAAACTCTCTCAGTTTTTGGTTTTATCGAACTTACCCGCAAATACGTTCAGTTTCTTATCACAATTGCCGTCACTCGACTCTAATTTTATTTTCATTTTATTCTTCACGACCAATCGCATGCTTGTCTTCCTCGCGTTTTAACCGACTTACCTACGAGTTAACACTAACGAGATCATGCGAGGAAATGTATTTAATAAAGCGTTTCTGGCAAAGCAGAAATAACAGATCGGGAGAGAAGTACGATCGTTCCTTTCTTCTCTTTCTTTTGGTTATGATCCACCGATCAAAGTGCATCACTTGTATGCGGTAATGCAAGTCAGCATGACTGAACACGTGAATCACACACTCGCTTCTGACACGCTTTTTCCCACCACTTCTCCCGCGAGTTTCGAGTTTTGATTTCCGATCCACTGCGCTCGTACACAATTGCAAGGTTTTTTCTTCTCTCTCTCTCACTTCACCTTTTCGCCGTGGCACCGTAAAATATTTTTCTCGTTCTCGTTCTCTTTCTCTTTTTTACTTTCCCGGTTTCTCGAAGGTACGTATCTACGTGTTCGGCTTTCTTACAACTCGCTCACGAGGCACGCCGCGTAACGTTATGTCGATACACCCTCACCATCTTTCTCTCTCTCTCTCTCTCTTTTCGATCTCTTCGATTCCTCGTCGGCGAGACGCACACCTTATACGTGGCCTTCTCTGCTTTTCTGTCCACAGAAAATGATCTTCATCATAATCTGCGTCCTAATATCGATGGTCATAATAGTCGCCATAATAATAGGGTTAGTTCAACCCTAAACGGCCGAGGGAGGAGGGGTTTTGTGGGAGACGGAAGGTTACGGGGTGGGGGGGTGGGGGGTGAACAAAGGGCGTTTGAAAGCAGAAGACCGAGAGAGAAAGGGAAAACGAGTGCGACGCGGCAGCGAGAATAATGTCGTAATAATAATGTTAACAGTAGTAATAATGTAATAATAACGAGAGAACAATAATAATGCAGAAACTTAGTTGCGGTCAACTCGGGTGAGATCGGATGTGCGGTGTGAAAGTTCCGTGTCAGAAGTCCCGTGGGGGTAGCAAACGGACGCTGGAGCAATTATGGTGGTGGTCGCCTATGAGAGCTGTGAACGTATTCCTCAAAACGCATGTCGCGCGTGCACTAAAGCCGAAAATGATCAGGCGAAGGGCGGTGGTAGAAATGCAGACAATGAAACGGAAATGGTGTCCCGCGCCGATCCTGATAACACACGTCTCTCCGTAATCTTACGACGATAATCCTCCGACTAATCTCTGTAACGAACGACTAATTAACGTAAATAATCCGCACTCATCGCATTCGCTCGTTTCGTTAAACAGTAAGTACACTTCATTACGCCGCTCGACGTTCCTCCGGCTCGCGAACGTCTCGGGGCGACGTCTCTCCGCCCGAGTACGCCGCTGTCTCCCCGTCTTATCAGTTTTATTCGTGCGAATAATCGATAGTCGTACGCTTGCGATTGACCGCAGGGAAAACTGTAAAGACGTGGATACGGCCCAGTTTCCGGAGGGAGCTCGAGATCATCGTCCGAGATTGTTTGTCGTTTCATACGCATTCGTCACCAGCCATTTTGTTTGACAAAGTAACGAAAAACGTCGTTCCGTACTTCGAGATATGCGAAATTAATTGGCCGCCGGGGGTATAATATATTTCATTTGCCGCTCTGTTTCAAGTCACTTCTATTTGTCGTATATATTTATGTATATGTGGTGTATATGTACTTTTGTCGTTACTTATCGAAATCCGTCGATGTGGCGCGTACGCGCGTCAATATGCTATTAGATGTTCTCCAAGTTCGCTGCATTTGAGATTCCGCCTATAAGTTCTGTGAAACCAAACGCTGACGTAATTCCAAAATCTGCAATTTATTCATAGCAATATATAAAGTAAATATTTAAAAATTGAGAGGAGAACCAATAAAATTTCTATTTCTGGAAAGTCTCGGTTCTATATATTGCCGAGAGACCCAAGAATGGCGGCGAGAAATATGGAACGTTCTGTATAAATGGATAGGCGGTGTATCCATTAGTCATTGAATTCAAGCAATAAAATGATGGAGAAGGTACCGGACGAATATTGTCAATACAGATTTTTGGAAGGCAAATGCTGCTAGCTGGATTGAATCGCGCGAGCATAATAAATAGCATTTACATACACGCTCTCGATCAAATGTCTAATAATGCAGTTAAACGCTCGAAGTCGGAACCGTCATTTCATCTCGAATCGTCGCGACTTTAGTTCAATCGCAAAATTACTATTCTGTTTCTCTCTCTCTCTCTTTCTTTTTTTCCTCTTCTTTTCGCTTTGTTTTTCCACACGGTCACAGTATTATTTTATTTTGCAGAAATTGTTCCTGATATCAATCTGCGTGACGATAGCGGTCATCATTCTGATTATCATTCTGGCAGTTAGCTTAAGTTAGCTTAAGCGTGCGCACGCGCGCGCGCGCGCGACAATGGCGACAGAAATGAAAGAGACACATTCGCGGAGTTTAACAGAACAAAAGAAACCGGTGGGGGAACAAATCGGGGCGGAACGGGTATTTGTCGAGTACCAGGTGGTACCAGGATACGCTCTCGTCTCGTACCACCGTCGACGAGCCAGGATCGTAAGCGGAGATCGGCGGCCGATCGCGTCGATCCCGAATCTTCGCGGAGCCACGCCGCCGATTTCCCGGCTCCCGCGCAGAACCGTTACGTTTATTTATTATTGATTCTTAATAAATTTTATGTGTTTATACGTTTATTTATTTTCGTAACGAATTGTTCGTCTTTGTCTTCGCGGCTTCTCACGCTCGCGTCATTCGAGGCCGCGGACTGATCCGATTATGTACCGGATGTGACGGTGATCGGGATCCCATCGTGCGGATGTAGCTTTCCGGGGAAACGCCTCGCGAGACATCGTGAACGTCGTAACGCCAGCGGAAGCTGGGAACGGTGATGACACACGCGCGTTGCGGGTCTCGCAATCAATTATACAAAGCGAGCCGTCACTTTATTATAGCGGTGGCTCGCAACGAGGTCCCTTCCGCTGCGCCTCGATACGTCGGAAAGCGCGCAAAGTCGCGACGTTAACTTTTGTTAAGCTTATTCTACGACGGGACGCAAAACACAAGACGCCAAGCCGCGACGCAAGAAACCGACCAATCGCATGTCATTGGCCGATTTCTTGCGGCTTACGACCTCTCTGGAGAAGAAATCAACATGACGGTTCGCACAGAACTGCGGAGCGACGTGTATTCTCTTGAAGTCTTCAAGAAGACACACGGTCGCTCGTACAAATTAAGCCCTGCGTTTGTTTAAAATGTTTGCCAAACTGTCGCGCGCTGCGAGTTCGAGTTAAATCGTAGAAATGGAGGTGAGAAACGCCGAGAACAGTTACCGAGGTCGGTGTTTTCTTGAGAATGACCGGGAATCGATGCGCCACTTATCGACAGCTTCTCCTCGCATTCGGGCGCACCTTCGCACTGCCTTTTGTTATCTTTTTCACTTTTGTTATATTTTCGCCACTTCACCGTTCCCTGGTCCAAGTTCCGACGCGAGCGATCGGCGAAGACGAGCGATCGCAACAATCGAGAATCACGCGCGACATACGAGCCCGGACACACGCGGCCTTTTCCTCAGATCGACCTTCCGGCGAAGCTCGCCGTCGACTTGAAACGGAAAGCCCTACGTTACGCGAAATGCAGCGACAGCGAACTAAACTCGTGACTTCTCACTCGGTTTCCCTCTCTGTATCTATCACCAGCGAACATTGATAATCGATCTCGACGATCACTGGCGAAGAGAATTGTCGGCAGTCCCTTGTTAAGCGGTCGAAATTAGACCCTCGACACATTTTACGCTGAGAATTCTCACGCTCGTCCACTCTTTCAGTAAAAAAAATTAGCGCAACGGTTTGAATTCAGGTAGATTAAAACGCGAATGGCAAAAACTGCCGCACGGAGGGAACGTTTTCTTAAATTTTATCCTGAAAATCATGCAATCGCGGGACAACGTGGCATTTTGAAGAATTTCATGAGAGTTTTTTTGAAATTGTACCATACATTCTACTAGTAATTATACTTGTTAGTGTACATTTTACTAGTAGAATATATGGTAAAATTTCCAAAAACTCATACAGTTCTTCAAAATGCCACGTTGTCCCGCGATTACATGATTTTCTGGGCGAATTTGAAGAGGAAATTCTCTCCGTGCATCAGTCCAATGTCAGAAATATTTATCCTCTTGACGTGTCGTGCAGTCAATCTGTAAAACCTTTCCCGAAATCAATTTATCGAGGTCTCTTAACAGCTGCTTAAGAAAATATGATTTAAAGCGCATCCCTCGAGGACGGGCATCCTCGAGGTGCAGCGACAACGGGCGCGCGCGTTCGCGTTATCAATCTTCGTTCTAGTCGAAAAATCGACGCCTATCGCCCCGCGGATCGTTCGCTGTCGCCGCAGATTCGCTCGATATCGCGATCTGGTCAGCGATCCCCGGCTCTCTGGACAACGGAAGAAGGCGATCTGAAACCGGCGCGCGGCGCGAGTTGGAGCCCGCGGGGACGGCTTCCGGGATTTGTCCCAGAACTGATCGATCGTCTCTGCGCTGAAATGCGAGACGGAGACGGGCCGCCACCACCTTCCTCGTGCCGCGGCGTGCTTCGGGTCCACCGTCTGGGCTGACGCGGAGCTTCCGCTCGGCCGGGACGTTAATCCGCGCGATGACGACGTATCCCCCGCGATACGTGCACACGTTCCGATGAACAGGTATCGATTGCCCGAACTCTAATAATCGCCGTCGTCGCAATGCAGCCCGCGCGACACGGCACTGCGCCCGCATTGTACATGTAAATAATCGCAATTTGTATAGAGCAGATAATAATAATAATAATGACGAGGTCACGAGAAAAGAAAGGAGTAACGATATTAATCATTAATGCCGATAATAGCGCAGTAGGAATTTTCTTCTCTTCGGGTGTATTCAGCGTTAAAAAGAAATATATGGGAAAAAAAAAGAAACTGTTAGATAGAAGAACGGCGGCATCGTGTTCAACGGCGCGCCGCCTTTTTTTCTCTGTCGTCCTTATTACACTTGCCGCCTCGCGGAGGAGGAAACTGAAAAGGAAATTGTTCGCCAGCAACGCGGGCGCGAGCTAAAAGGAGACATAATAATAATCAGCGCCGATCGTACGAGATGATAATAGAATCGCGAAGACAATAGAGTTCGCGTCGCGTTTTATACAAGAGAAAAGCAACGGCAGCGCGTCCGATCGCTCACGAGGATCGATTTGGGCACCAGGTGTATATTTCCTTGACGGGAGCGCACTACGCTTGCTGCGAAGAAAGGGATGGATAAGACGAATTGGAAGCAAATCGATCGGAGAATACGCCGTTCAAGCTGCACGAGGACGAGAGCGAAGGAAACCCCGCGAAAAGTGGACGTTAACGGAGTCGATTAACGAAGGTCTGTACTCCCGCTTTTTCCCCCCCCGACCGATACCCGATCTCTTCGATTGCTATTTTATTTATTCCGTTCGATTACAAGTAACGAAAGGATTACGTTGACTCTCGTTATTTGCGCCGTCGCGAAAAATGCTTCTAGATACAAAACAGCATTAATAAAATGGATCGATTATGTTTCTTTCTCTTGCATGCGCAAGGCGTTCCAGATTTCCCGCACTTTTTAACATCTCTGAATTTTCCAGCCAAGTTGAAGCCGCGACAATTTCGTAGCGATTTTTCCTTAGCGAGGATTTCGCTGTTCTTTCAGATGAAAAATTTCCCCGACGTTGAATACTCGAGGAATAATATTTTCAATTCTCCGAGTTAAAAATCTAAATCTTTTCTCTCGGGAATAAATCGGAGTTCACAATCTGTAGATGATGGACGAGATATTTGGGACGTCCTGTATATATTGAAGTCCAAATTATCAAAATTAAAAGCTTGTAAGATAGCTGTCCCATATAGGTACATAAATCGTGTTCCAGTTTTGGGTCAAATTTAATATTAAAAAAGTATACGTGACGAAAAGATATTATATTCTTCAGTTTATTTATCATTTTTGTATAATAATCACTTTAAGAGTTTATTTCGAAACATGGTAGATATTTAAGAAAAAAATTTGACACGTTCGCTTATATATGTTATACCTACGTATTTTATACTTAATACAATTATAAAATCTATGTTTCTAAAAAAAAATCTCATATGTTATATACTCAATACGTAGCTTTTCTTCCGTGACCTAGAATTGGGTATCGTATAATTGGAACGCCACTGAATTTGCTGGCCTATAATTAGAACGTATGCATAAAGATTTCTAATTATTATACTTTTACTTGCCTGCAATCAATTATCTTGAAATCACAATTACGTAGCGTTGTTCCTTATTAAAAACCGAGTCGAAAAGTCCTGAACTATTTTTCTCTGTAATGCTTAATTTAAAAAATTGTAGAGTTGAACGAATTAGCGCCCACATCAATGGACGACGCGCCTAGTAATGCACGTCGCAAACTAGTAAGCACGTGGCTAAAGATCGGCGCTAATTCGTTCGATTTTACATGATAAGAATTATAGAGAAAAATAGCTCAGGACTTGTCGACTCAGATTTTAATAAGAAACAACGCTGTGTGATTAGTGGGCGGTCTTTCAGAGTCACTCTAGTGTGTCTTTGCAGTAGTATTCCTAGTTCCTTTTAACATTCGGTCGACGAATTTTTGTGAATGAATGAAGTTATTGTAGCCTTGAATGATTATAAAATAATTGGGACAGTTACCTTAGCAAGTTAAAGTAATCGATTAGAGTCGTATCCTGATCGTTGAAGCGATTCAACCTTAGAATCGAGACTCCGTTGCGAGTCAGCTTCTGTTCGGTTGCAATTTCTGCCTCGGATGTGCGTCACAGTTACATACTCATGCATCATTTTTTACGCAGGCCGCTGCAACGTGCGTCGCTCATGCCGGCAACAAGCAAGATCCAATTTCTTTCAGGTGCTCTACGACACGGTAGATCGATAAGTAAACAATTGTAATGTATAGTGTTATAATAATGGACAGAGGTATCGAGAGCACACAAGCGCGGTATCGAGTTTGAGTGACAGAGGAGGGAGGTAGAGGGGAAGAGGGTGAGACAGAGAGCGAGAGAGTGAGAGGGAAGCGGTGGTTGAGGATAGAGAGATTAGGGGAGAGAGTCGGGAGAGAGAGGAGGCTTTGTAATAG
>NW_011967214.1:782820-794970 GCF_000949405.1 Vollenhovia emeryi | reverse complement strand
CGCCCGAGGTGTTCTGAAAGTTCGCCCTGTAACGCGTTTCGCTATTTCAAGTGACAAATCCGCTCGCTCCCGCTAATGACAGCGCACTAGATACGATTGCCATTACTGTTAAATTACTGTTAAACCTACTAGCCACTGTACGCACTTGGACGATCTTTCTGTTCAGAAAAGTCCAAAGACATCAGCAGCATCGTGTACCTAATTCCGAACCGCCGGCAGCATTCACTCATATCGCTCCGATACGTGAAGCTGATCGCCATCGGACGAAAGGAGAGCGTCATTGTCGAAGGTGCCATTATCGGCGCACTTGTATCGTAACACCCGTCATCGCTAGAGCCTTCAGTCTATTACGCGCGTTCTCCAGCTCGACACGAAGAAAACCAGAGAGATGAAGGATCATCGCGCCGTCGACGTCGTCATCGTCATCACCCTCATCGTTGTTCGCCATCGTCGACGTCATCGTTGCGTTTGCGTCATCTTCGTCTCAAAAGTCTCCTCTGGTAGCTAGTGCGCTAGTCGCGTTTGGTCGAAAAAAAAAAAGGAAAATACGAAGAGAGAGAGGAAGAAACAATTAGTCCCCGTTTTTCTATTCGAGCATCAATTCGATAATTTTCCGAACAAACCTGTCTTTAGCAGTACCAGAACTAGATCCTCCTTTGCTCGCCCCGCTCGTCACGACCAAGTTCAGGGCGTAAGCTCTATCTCTTCGTGCGTGCGTCCTCGTCGGTCCTCTTTCCTCCCTTTCCCGCGTTTCCCTGTCCGTTCTCTTTTCGCGGATCAAAGATAATAGATGACGGGAGGCCTCGCGAACGTGGAGACGGTCCAAGAAAGCCGAGAGAACCGCTCTCGGCTCTCTGGAACGTAACTGGAGCTATCGATCGGAGATACGTACGCACCGTCGGTCGAGCGATCATCCCCGATCGACGCAACGTCGTCCCATCGTCGACAGGACGACCGTTGACACGAGGACACTGCCGGTGTTTTCCCCCTTTCCCTGTCCATCGCACGCGCACGAACATCCCCCCCGTCGAATGCCACGAGGCGTCGTTATGACATCGCGCTGGCACATCGCCGCCGGAAACGACGGTCCATGCGACGCCCGACCTTCGCCGGTGTCCACCTCGTCGCGACGCCCGACGCCCAGTGGTGCTCCCGAACGCGAGGACGATGAACGGCTCGCGGCAACCGCCTGCCGCTTCGTCGCGTAAAAAGCTACACGTTTCTTCGACTGTGATTTGCATATCGGAAAAACTTCCCGGACGACCCCAGTAGCACAGTGCATTCGCCGAACATTGGTTAAGCATTGGCCCAATATTTGGTTGTATTGGGCCAATGCTTAGCCAATGCACTGCGCTACTAGAGGAGTCACCCCGGAATTTCACATTCTGAGAACGCGCTCCGCCCTGACCCGATATCTGTGTATCCGCTTAATATACGCGAGAGATAAACCGCTGACTTAAAAATTTCTACGCCAAATTTGCATCGTCCAGATAGCTCGTAACTCCCGCTAGTAAACGTGGTCTCTCACGGTGGTACGTTGCTAGGTGAATAGCGCTAATTGGTATTATATTAGTAATCGTTGATACCCGCGACGATCTCTAGCGATTTCTACGGTAACACTTTGCGCGAAGGCGGCCCCGAGCCTCGAACGAAAGTTTTGCGAGCCTCTCTCGATCGAAGAGAGGTGCTTGGCGGCTAAATCGCGTTTACCAGAAAATTCAGCGGATATCACTTAAGCGGAAGAATTAACGGCGGCTAAGTGATACTCGCAAAGTTCTACTACCTCGACCAGCGGTTTAACCCTCGGCCAGACATATCACGCCTGCTCTGAGCAACGTTTTCGACGTCTCTACACTACACCTCCCTGTATCGATCACGAGGAATCGGCTAGGTGATGTTTCTTCTTCGCGAAAAAAAAAACGGCATGGCAAATACGAAATCGTATGATCAAACCTGAGAAGCGACGTAACTTGGGGTAGATTGTGCCCCGCGTGTCGGTTGATCATTCGTTCGTCGAGTTCCCTTTTGACGCGCGTGAAAAAGCAGCGAGGCACTTTTGATGGTGTACAGTTGGACCACAGGACGTAGCTTTGTACAAGCTTAGCCCGTTAGATCGTACACGGAGAGAATTTTCTCTTAAAATCTAGCCTGAAAATCATATTGGTCATGATGAAATCATGAGCTTTTTGAAATTATACCGTACTACACGGAGAGAATGTTCTCTTAAAATTTATCCTGAGAGTCATGTGATCGCGGGACAATATGGCATTTTGAAGAATTTTATGAGAGTTTTTTGAAATTTTACCACACATTTTATTAGTAAAAAGTAATACTAAGTATAATTACCAGTGAAATACGTGGTAAAATTTCAAAAAACTCATAAAATTCTTCGAAATACCGTCTTGTTCCATGAGCACATAATTTTCAGGATAAGTTTTACAAGAAATCCCTCCGTGTAGTAATTATACTTATTGTTAGTATACATTATTAGTAAAATGTATGGAAAGGTTTCAAAAAACTTATAAAGTTCTTCAAAATGCCACGTTGTCCCGCGATTACATGATTTTCAGGATGAAATTTGAGAGAAAATTCTCTCCGTGTAGGAAACCTCTACGCACTCTTCCTTGTAATTCGCGTCCCAATCGAGATTTTTAGACCGCGTTTGGTATTTAGAGGCAAAAGGAGTTACTCTTCGTCGACGATGGGGTGAGGTATAGGGAAAAAATGTAACGGTTAAAAGTAGGAAAAGAGAAATAAGAAAAAGAAGCAAGTATATATAATCCCTACCTTTTTACTAACAAAATATCGAACTCTAGCAAAAGAATTTTCGTCTATCTTTTTCCAGTAGAATTTTTATTATAAATCATTCAAATGATATCTACTTATTTTACTCAGAAAGGTAGACGAGATCATTCATTAGGTGAATATTTGCCAGTAAAAAGACAAGGGTTCATTTACCTTCTCTTTCAGACATTTCGCCTCCCCGTTGACTAGATCTTTGGGGACGCAGCTTTTTTTTATCCCCTGATTGCAGTTTTAAATTTCTGACCAGGATCCAACTCTAATGAATGGATTCAACCCTCTAAAAGTCAATCAGTGCATTATCACTGAAAACAGTTATAAGTATAGCACTGATGTATTCAGTAGAATACTTCAGTGCCATACTTGGAACTGTGAATCAGTGAATTTCATTATTTTCAGGGATAATCCACTGATTGACTCTTAGAGAGAAGGATTTGAAACGGAAAATCACGCAGGGACCTCCTAGGACTTATTGTTAGTGGGTTAATTAAACATCTCTCTCGTATTACCCGCAATCAATGCTGTCGGCACAATCAACCCTCGGAGTACTCGTTCAACTTATGGCGACAAGAGCAACGACGTGAGCAATGTGATTTTTATAACGGGTATTTTAATGAGTAAAAGGGTGTTCGCGCACTCACACTGTGTCTCGTTTGTTGTAATACGATAGCTCACTCGGGAGAACGTTTCGACCAATAGGTGTTCACTGAGAGAAACAATCAACTCTTCCAGTATTTCTATTTAGCTGTAATTAGCGCGATACCAATCGCGCGATATAGCGAGGTGTAGACGAAGCGATCTCTCTCTAGGACGCGACGTTTCAGAATGTGACTGGCGGAAGCGCGCGACGAGTGCACGTCGCAGACGTCAGGATAAACTCGATTGTGCGGCACGCACGTTAACAGAGATCCGTTTTCCGGACGGTCCACTCGGCCGGTGTTCCTTTTTTCACCGGGTCGACGGGTTTTCGATTTCGCGTACGCACCATTCGGCGTTGGGTACCGCAAGCGATATACCACTGCACCGCGCATTCCCACCTTGTCCTATTGTTCTGGCTGTTGCCGAGTTAACCCGGGTTCACAAGTCGATGAAGAATCTGGTGAATATCAAGTTGAGGTCATGAGCAAATCAATAACCAAGGTGATACTTAGAAGATTTCATTAGGATACCTGGGAGAATATTCTGTAGACGTCCGCGATCTAGTCATGTTTCAATTGATTTCATATTGAAGTCGAGTCAACATCTTCATCGACTCGACTTGAATACGATGTCTACCAGATATCAACTAAATCATTAATAATTGGTCGACACTGACATGATACCTTCTATATATCTAATAGACGTCGACTATACGTCAATAAAATATCGACAAAGTATTTATACGGGTCTTCCTACGAAATTAATGAAGAATCTAGTCGTCATCAAATCAAACGGTCCGAAAAAAACATGATCGATATTGATATGATCAACTTGTGAACCTGGGAAGGGACAAGGAATAGAGTCTCTTGCCATGCGTACGACAGAGGGAAGCCTTTTTCCCTTAAGGGAGAATTTCTCTGTCGCACGCGTTGTAAGAGACCCTATCCTTTTCCCACAAGTCGACAACACTGGACCCCATCGTGAATGTGCGGTCCAGTAGCACGTGGTCTATGTTGGGTACCAACGACTATCGAACCGTCGATCGCCGAGCCCTTCTCGCCCCGGACGATAGTCGTTCCGCGTCTTCTGTAATCTCGGCGGACCCTCGGCAAAAGTGATCCCCCCGCATTGCCTTCCCCCGCGCACCGTCGCTCGCCCCAACTGTAAGTCCCCCTTGTATCTCGCCAGGCTTGAAAATACGCCGCGCGTATCTGTCCGTTGCGCGAACGACCGATTCGGCTTTGAGTCGTATCTGCAATCGGTAGACATTGGCACTATCGCACGTTCGTTACTTTTACAATCCCCTGTCCTTTTTGTTTTCTTTGCAGTTTAGCGCACGGGTCCTGAAGCCCATTGTCGCGCGCCCCCCCAAGTAACGCGGGCCACCTCTCGTCGTTTCTCGAGATCGACCCGGAGCGCGTGCATGTGAAACGATCACAAAATCGAATTGTGAAGTTTCCCGCGCGCGCGAGATTTTCCTCAAATTCCCCTCATTCAATTGTACGCGGGTTCTTGAAATCGACCGCGCGAAAGGTGCATCATCTTTGAAACGATTAACCCCAACATGGACGAAGTAACGGAGGGCATGACGAGTGCAAAGAGTGAGGAAGTAAGAGGCATTGCGTGAGAACGTGCGAGTGCGTGTACGCGTTGTGTGTGTATGAGCGTGCATGTGTGTGTGTGCGTGTGTGTATGTGTGTGTGTGCGCGCGCGCATATGTGAAGCAGAGAGAAGGAGCCATGAAGCTGCAGCAATAATATAATTATAGGTGTTATGGAAAAAAAAATAATTAAAGGATAATCCCATCGGCGAAATGAGAGAGAATGAGCGATATTGTATGTAAACGGATGTATATGTATACATATACATATTTAAAATATATATATATAAATAGATAGATAGATAGGTAGATAGAGAGAAGTGTCGCGAGGAGAAAGAAGAATACTATTATATTACGACAATTATTATTATTGGCAGCGCCTATATATTGCTCCTCGGCAGATTAATGTATCGGGCGGAGTGCTGGCGACGTTAATGTTAATGTTTTGTTGAGTATATTACAATTATTACGAACGTTGAGGTGCATACATTCTACAGAGATGATTATGGGTTAATGTTTAAACGGAAGGGGATAGGGAGGGGGGGGGGAGGGAAAGAGAGAAAGAGAGGGGGAGGGAAATGATGTAACGGCGGACACGATTACGATTTGTGCACCGCGCGTTAAAAGCACGTTGCTGTAATAATTAACATTAAATAATAATAACGATGATTAAGAAGATATTAAGATCACACCTTGCATTGTACAGAAAGCATAATAATTGTTAGTTTAGGTAGAACAAACATTACGATCTACTATCTAATTATAATCCAGTACGACTAAGATGGCTAAGATTTAATCGCGTAATCCCTCTGTCACGAGTTACTGCGGTCGCGTAGGCAGGTACATACCGCTCTCTGATATTTATTGTCTGCCTGATCAGTGGATTTCGTTGAAGAGAGGACGCCTTGTCCGTGCCGTCGAGAAGCTTCGCTCTTTACTTAAAAGAGAAGGAGGCGAGATCCTTTCGGTCAGGGTTTCCACCCGAAATGGGTGAAGAGGAATAAAAGGATTCCGCGGACGCGAAAGCGAGGTCTTCTTCTCTTTTTCAAGCCTACGTTTCCACCCTTCGGCCGCGTGTTCGCATTCCATCTCCCCGTGCTCCATCGAGTCGCCTAACTGATCGTCCCGCGAGGCGCAAGCGTTTTCCCTTCCCGCTGTTTAAATCCACGTCGGTCTTTCGCGCAGCCTCGTTCGCGTGCGATCGCCTTATTTCTCGGATCAATCGAGCTCCGTTAAACGGATCGTCGTGACGAGTCTGTCCGGACCATCCGATGTTATCCTGCTCTCGCAGAAGTGCACAGCCTCGGATCTCGTAACTTTAGCTTTAGAGCGAACTCCTCGTGGTAGGAATTGAGAGAGAGAGAGAGAGAGAGAGAGAGAGAGAGAGAGAGAACACCTATCGTCGTCAATTTCTTATCGCTAGGTAAAGAGAGAAAGGAGAGAGTGAGATTCTATAAGAGTAACGTTATCGGCGCACGACAGCTGACTGTACGTTAAACGAATCTGGCCTAAAGATTTAAGGAATGTCGCGTTTCCTCGTCACTGTCAATCGACCGATCATCCTGACGCTCGTCCTCGTCCAGGACCGCTCCAGTCCTCCCGGACCGAGGATCGGCCGTACGAATGTCTATTAATCTCCTTGTCTTCAATCTGTACGACTTTTATCGCTTTCGACCTCGCTCGTTTCAGCACTCGAAATCCTTTTCACGTTTTCAACGACCTCGTCGTCACTGTCGTCAAGTTGAGACGCAGGAAAGCGTTTTCTTCCTCTTCTTGCTTTTTTTTTATCTGGCGGCTTAAATAGCAGCGAACCGGAGTAACGTTCGCGAAGGCTCTGTCGCGAGCGTTTTCCTCGTGAGCGTCTCATTAGGTAGCTAATTGCGGAAGCTGGCACGTCTTCCTTGAGAAGCTTCGTTGTTTTCTTTTTGTTCCGAGCGCAAGCGAAACACCGCAGTTAAAGCGCAGCAAAACGTGTCGAGAGGGACGAACTATGAGAAACATAACAAACGACAAACCTAGTCACACAATTTCCGCGTTCTCGAATTATATTTATTCATCGCGATTAGCCGGAGTACACACCGCGGGAGTTCGAATAGAAGGAGAGTGAGAGAGATGGAGAGACATCGTTTAATCATTAAATACACTTCTTCATTGCATTTGTACGTAGAATAGGATAGAAGAGAAAGATTTGTGCAGCGGATCGATCTACGTAGGGATCTTCGGACGTGCGACCCACGATTTCCGGACGTGCAGACGCACGCAGGAGAGAAAGGAAGAGGTGCCCGGCGAGAAATGACCCCGGCGATCGGTGTCGATTCAACGAATCATTTCTCACTGGGGGGGGGACGAGCGTGGAGGAATCCTGGGTGTCCGTGAACACGTGGGTCGATGTCATGTCGGTGCAATTATTAATTACGAGAGGCTACTTCAATAACCTTATGAGTGTCAATTCCAATTTCAAGTGTAAATTGTAATTTCACGAGAGTCTTAAGAGAAAAGAACGAAAAAGGGGGGGGAGGGGGGCGGAAGCAAGAGAGCGGGAGAGAGATGATGCGGCGTCAAACGACGGGAGAGAGGATCTTGAACGGTTTAAAATATTTAAAAAACTAAGAGTCGCACGTATTTCACGGCGTGGCAAAGTGAGATTACTGATAAACTTAATTTATCGAAGCCGATAAAAAAATCTTAGGGGCGAAAGGTAGCGTGTGTGTTTGCGTGCGAGGGAGAAAGAGAAAAATGTGTGTGCGCGAGGTAAAAGAATGAGAGGTAGAGAGAATGTTAAATTAAAAAGATAAAAAAGTAAAAAAAAGACAAACTAAATCGTAGCACGTGCAGGAGTAACGGAGGTAATGGATACTTTTTATTGTAGCTATTTCATATAGATGAGATTCGTAAAAGTAATAAAAAGAAAAGGAGCATACTGTACTAACAGGAATATTTACCGAAAGAGAAACTCTAAGGTCAACGGTGTTTTTTCTGCCTATACGTATATCCGACATCTCGCGAGCGCGCTGTGTAATTTCTCTCCGCGTATAAGAAACTCTAAATGCTGAACGAAAAGCCGCAAAAAGGGCATACAAAAAAAAATCCGACGGCAGACGTGTCAATATAAATCTGGCATCTCTTGCGTTCTTGTCTCTGACTAATGATTAACTATTACTAATACTGTTATTATCACCGTCATCATCACCACCATAAACACTGTACAAAGTCGGCAATAATTTTAAGAGACCCGCCCCCTGAGACCCGTCTTGTGTAACCGTTCGCTCGGGGACGAGCGAGGTGGAAGGTCGCCACCTCGTCGGCTCCGAGGGAAGCCCTTCCCCTCCGGTTTTACAGGCGAGGAGGGGCTACTGAATCTTACGAGTTGGAGAGAGTGAAAACCAACATTCGGACAATGAAAATGTCCAAGAAATATCCGACGGACCACAGTAACGTTTGATCCGCGAGTGGTCGTGCTACAAGCGTCAGTTTCGCGTGGCTATTACGCAATTATTGTAAAAGTGGAAAATAGAAATGGAACGATCGGAGAAAGTAACGATTAGAACGAAATTAAAGAGACAAAACTTAAGACGGTAATTAAAGGGAAAACGCGTAAATTTGTGCTTCGATTAAAAGTCTCTTTTAGTCGCACTAAACAATGGTACAAATTATCGGTCTATCGTAGAGGAGAGCCCTCTATTATGAGACAGGATTCTAATGTGAGATCGTAGGTTTTCAACGTCCAAATTCAACCAGAAATCTTTTTTTCGCAACGATTACACGATCTACCAATCAATTTTCTGCTAAACAGATTTCACTCCAAGGGCTATAAATTCACGGTGGAACCAACAGACGATGCCTATTAATTCAGCAGAAACTCCGCTATCCCGTATTAGAAACCTATCTCATAATAGGGGGACTTGCTCTACAAGTAAATATCTACTTTAAGTTTCGATATTTGACAATTTGATAGAATATGTAAACGAATATATCTTTACTTGAATCATATTTGTCGCGTCTCAACGCGATCACTCGCGGATAGAATGACATTCTCAATCCACCGTTCTTATCAAGTTACTCGTCTCGTCAAGCTTAAGATTTCAACAACGTCGGCCGATCGTACTAGCATCCGCTCTAAGAAAGGGTGTCGATTAGATTAACATCTGAAATCAATCGATATTGATGGAATGAAGCGGCGAAGATATTTCTCGGACTTTTGTTGCTCGGATGTAGTGGCGATTAATACCGCAGTAGAGATAACACGTGATCAAGTGAATGTGCCCTTTCGTCGTGTAATCAAGCACAAAAGGAAGAATCCCTTTTACGAGCGTAGCAGTAGGCCTCTAGCCGTGTGTCCGGCAAGGAAATCTAGCTGCCTTCGAGGACATCGCTGCAAAACTGTAATCTCGTCTCGCCGGCCGCGCGAACAAAAAAATGCTTATCGCTTTCGCAGCGCAATTTTCGCTCTACGGGAACCGTTACTTCTTATCACTAGAGCTCGCATCACCTTCAGACTGCGTTTATCACTCCGGCAGCCCCGAGGCGGACGGCTGGCGAGGGAAAATTTATCACGAAATCCGGTGTGTCGAATGCAGTTAGAGGTCGCCGGATTGTGCCACGAAAAAGTAAAAACGCGTTTATTCTCTCGACCAACGAGACTCGAAGCGGCGGCTCGCGTCAGCAGGGGCAACTTTCGGCCTCGAGATCGCGGCTTCGTATCCTCGTGACGATACGCGAGCTCGGAAAACACTTAAGCGATATTTAACGATATCTAAAACACTTGGACTGCCTAACGAAAAAACAAACAAACACGACGTCTGAAGAATTGGGACATTCCGAAAATAGGGCGTCTGTAGGAAAAATCGAGGCATTCGAGAAATTCGAAACAACCGTAAAGAATTACGATGTAAAAAGAATTGAACGGCGTCTAAAAGAATGAAAATCTGAATAATTAGGCTACTCTGAAGACGCTTGGAAAATTACTATGTCCCGTGTTAAGTGTCTTAGACACTTGGGTTGTCCGGCGCGACCGATCTCTCGTGACAAAAGTCCCAATTCGGCAAGACGCGACGTCCGCTCCTTCCGGCGCGAATCGCTAGTTTTCGCTCGTGCCGCACTCAAGAAACATCAACGATGTAAGAATAACGACTCTCGATATTCACACACTCATCCGCAAAAGCGAAAAAAAAAGAAGAAAGGAGGAAAGTCAAGCGTTCACTGTACAATTATATTCTTTTACGTTGTAACGACTTACAATTGAGTAGTCGGGTAGCATATTTTGCATTACCGATAACAACAGTAGCGTGTCACTCGTCTTAAACCCTAATTTTATATATCATTCGAGATAAGTAATCCGCAAGAATAAAGATTATAACCAGCACTACAGTGAAGTTACTATACATCTGTAGATAAGCGGTCCGCAAGGAGAATTCAAAAGAACCGACACGATGTTCAATGTATTTAATGATCTTCTTCGAAGGGTGAAGAATATATGAATATATGGGGAATAAAAGAAAAGAGAGAACGGCCTGGTTTCTTGAGTCCTCTCAAGCATCTCCTCCAATCCTCTGCAAATGCAAGACGCGGATCATGGCCGGCGGGAGTGGCGTAGCCATAAAAAACAACGCTTCGTATTCACATATGATTTATTGTAGATAATATCTTGTTAGATCTAATTTACAAGTAGGTCTAATTACAAGCTATGTAGGAAACAAGCTCACTTACTAAAGTAGCTTCGAAATCACACGCAAATAAATTCCATTCTAATTAAACGTTATACATGTAAGTACGCAATAACAAATAACAAGACACATCAAATAAATAATATATACAAAATACAAATGCAAGTTACAAGTTTAGTAAATGAAGGAGATATCGCGCTATTTCTGTAATTATGTACAATTTGTTTACGTATTAGGACAAAGCATGGAATCAACTCGATCTGTCACTATGTTCGATCGACTCAGCAGCCCATCCGCGAACTGGCCATCGTTACCATTCCTTTCCGGGCCGTGAATGGCCTTTTTCCGTATAAAGTAGTTCACCACTGTGGGATCCGAGTAAGACATGGTCAATCTGCATCCCCAGGACAAAAGCGCCAAGGGCTGCACAAATAGGACGACGATTAACAAAAGTACTTGGTAATCTTAAGAATAGTAAGTATAATAAAAGTTCTGATAATAATTCAAATCTTTTATAGGCAGGTTGAGATATCAGAAAACTTGAAAAAAAATGATATGTTAAATTCCTGATGCAATTCTATACTTACTCGTCTTGCATCCAAATAACTGTACGGTGTGATAACGTGCCGCCAGAGACATTTCTTAACGAGACTTTTCAAACGTTCTACCTCTAGTGGATTTGCGCACGGATGATACAGCATGACGATCGCACCGTGCTGTTAACAATAGGATAACGAACGTGAAACATTTTGATAATAAATTTATAAATAATACACTGTCGCAGCTACGATTACCTCGAGACTATGCAGCCATCTCTGTTTGGGCAAGAACTCGTATTCTCCATAAACTGGCCACAAAGGTCTATGGGGACCACTGCAAACCGCATATAAATATTGTTAAGGATTTACAGCAAGAAAATATCAGATACTTACTAAAGTGGAATATCGTCGTCGTATTCAATTCGCTGGTTCATACATTTATGAGCAGCCTGAGAAAAGACTTGGAATTAAAATTTGCACTAACAAACAGTGTATTTATTGACAACAAATACGGGATGTATTTACCTTATACATCTTCGGGATGTTCTCGCAATAAATTCTTGGTCTAATAATGTGACTCGGTTCGATATTATGACCGTAGCATGTATATTCCGCTGGAGTATGATCCCAGTCAATACTTAAGTTGGTCTGAAATTTTATCAACATCAAAATGTACGCTGCATTCTTTGTAAAAGGTATTTAAGCGTTCTTTTCGCAATTAAAACAATCTATAGAGACTATAGTAACCTTAGCATCGTCACAATCTGGTGACACATGGCCCATGTACATCTCGTGAGGAAATTCCATTACAGATTCGTATTCGTATTGCTGATTTTTCGGCAACACCTTGGACGGGGGTTTTGGATCGTCCGGTCTGTCAGGCATCCAACGTCCAGACCAATGCGTC
>NW_011967214.1:756398-780365 GCF_000949405.1 Vollenhovia emeryi | reverse complement strand
AAGTGGTTTCGGATCGCCCGGTCTGTCAGGCGTCCAACGCCCATGCCAATTCTCAGACTCTTCAACGTTCCTACGTTTCTCAGTGCTGTATTCGTTATCATCCAGTATATGCAGCAATTGCATAACATTTTCGTCCTGCTGTGGGACATCATAATCTGCAAGATGATTAAGACAAAGTGCTCGCAACAAAGAAATCAGTTCAGCTTGGTGCTTTAAAAGCAAATTAAAGTTAATATAATTCTTTAAGAAAATAAACAGCTACGTAGCTTAGCATGCTCTGCTTCAAGTATGAAGATTAAGTTATTTATTAGTATCGGATGCAAACTGTTCTTATTGAAAAAGATCCGCATCTTGGGTAAGTTTCTAAACGTTTGTAATTGAAGAAAATTAAAGGAATAAAGGCTCTATAGGAAAACATAATTAAATTAATCAATAAAGATCGGGCAATAAGAGCCCTAGTAGCATAGTACATTGGCCCGATACAACCAAATATTGGGCCAATGTTTAACCAATGTACTGTGCTACTAGAAAGCCAACAAGCTAACACAGTTGTTCGGCGATCATACGGTACAGTCGGGAGCACTGAGGTTGCGACACTTTTTTTTTTATAAGTTTACGAACGCGCAAAATAATTCAGGATCCTGAATTATTTTGCACGTTCGTAAACTTATAAAAAAAAAGTGTCGCAACCTCAGTGCTCCCGACTGTACATGTACATACTTGAATCACAAATAAACAAAATAACAAATCGATTGTCAAATTGGTATGTTTATTTGCGATTCAAAATACATGTACTATATAATCACCGAACAACTGTGTTAGCTCTTATTGTCCAATCATTATTAATTTATTTGTATTCATAATTGACTACACTTTGCCAAAGAGAATTTAATTCTGGGACACGATTCGTTAGGACATGCACATTGACAGAAGAGATGTACGAAAACATCAAGCTGTTACTACTTGTCTTAGGTTAGAAACGCGAACGCAAAAGCGTGGAACTGTTTGGATGGAGAGCGTTTGGGTAATACCGTTATATCTGTGCGTGTCCACGAAGCTCGCTGTCACGAAGATACAAATCAGGAAGGCTAGGGGAGTCATCGCATTCCAGCTGCTGCGAACGAGGCAGAGACACAAGGTGTCTTAATCAGTTTTAACTTTAACCGCACGGACCGCACCGAGTGGCGAGTTATCTGACGCATCAGACGTATTGCCATTGATTGCCATGCGCGGAAAGTGCACACGAGTGCACGTAGTAGCAGAGAGATCAGAGAGAAACCTGAGAGCGGTTTACTCGATACTCGTTTTCGCTCGGCTGATTCCAGCGCCTTTTACGGCCATTTTCATTTTTGGAATTATATTCCGCTACACCCATTTTCAAGCACTGCCGATAAAGCCTCCACTTGGTTCGTGTCGCTACGTCGATTTTTCGCAGAGTATAGCGTTTTAAAAATCGGGCGCGCGCGCACCATTCATGAACGAAGGCCGCGCGAGTTTTACGCGAGCGTACTACGTCCCCAAAAAACTGGCATAAAAACATACGAGGCACAGGTGTTCAGTAAACACCGCCACGCCAGGCACCGCGCGAGACGCCGCGTAATACGCGTCGTCTGCTGCTTCTATCTCAGGATTAAGAGAGATCGCGAGTCGATATAATCGTCAATATCTTCGCACAGAAAAATCGTAGCGAGATGAACCTGGTCTCGTTGGAAAGCTAAGATTTCAGGGCTTCTAACGAGATAAGAATGGCTTATCTCGGATCATTAGTTTATGAAATATCGTTAATTAATTCTGAAAATAAAATTAATTTTGTCCCGAGATCGAGATCACGAGTCGATATAATCGTTTATGTCTTCGCACAGAATAATCGTAGCAAGATGAACCTGGTCTCGTTGGAAAGCTAAGATTTCAGGGCTTCTAACGAGATAAGAAATTCCGAGACAATTGATTTTGTCCCAAGATCGAGATTGTGAATTAATCTTTCGATTGGAATCGGCGGGGATGGTGGAGGGCCTCTACAAGTTGGTCTGATAAAATGTAATTTATGTCGTGCTGTTTTATCATGTTTAGCAAAGTTCAGAACCATTTAGAATTAGGTTTGTTAGAAATCTGTAATACCAATCAAATTAATACATTAATATTTATTTTATAGTATAACATCAACTTTTAAAGAATAATTTAATACATCAAAACTCGGTTGTTCTGACCGTCGAGTAATTTACTTTCAGGCTACTATACGTGAGCAAAATATGTCATTGAAGTACCGGGATTCTGCCACTTAACCTATGGCAGCGCTCGTGATGTTGATTACAACCTGAAAAGACCAACTAGCAGTCCATGATTATATGTATAGTCAAAGGCTACGACCGTAGAAAAGTGAGATAGCTTATGTTTCTCTCTCACTCGCAAGAATTTGACGAACTCCTACTGCCACTCAGAGATACAAACTCGGCAGTGTCAGAAAATGCGTAATAAAATAGTTCCAAAAGTAAAAATGGGCGTAAGAGCGCGCAAAACAGTCTCCCGAAACGGTATCAAGTAAAACGCCGGCGTGACCGTTCTCAGATTTCTCTCTGGTATAACTATTAGGTCCACTCCGTCATTTGTTTCCTTTTGCGTCGATCCCTTCTGCGCATCCGACATTGTGCTGATTGTGAGTAAAACCAATGACAGTAAAATTATATGTGCAGTAGTGTGACTGTAGTGAGTACATATACAACACACGTCGCTGGATCCTGCATGGGTGTACGGTGGAATACTACGTGATCGGGACCGGAAAGATCAAAGGGGCCAAGTGGACCTACTAGTTATACCGTTATACAATGGTCGCACCTGACAATAGTGAATAGGCGCGTTTACTCCAGAATATATGTATAGAGCTCATTGGTTCAGGACACCGCATGTCAGATTACTGATTAGATCCGTCATTTTTAGTCGAGCTTTCAGTGGACGGCAAATAGAACGGAATAACAGCCAAACGCAAACTCGCATTTGTGTGAAGGATGTTATGTGTATTGACACACAGTAATTAAATGGCAAAGAATGCTCCGTGAACGCTTCCCAGATAACAATTTTGCTTGTTTTGTGTATGCAAACTCGTACGAGATTTGCCTGAGTTTTGCTTGTAAGATATGTTTAGTCTGTGCTCAGTGCCGGTTTTAGCAACATTTGCGCCCTGAGTAAGATTATCGTGGCGCCCATTCAGATTCAAGAGCTCGAAATTCTTGAGAAAGAAAAAAACAAGGTGATAATATTGAACGACGAACTCCATTTTGTTTTTATATTTTAGGGAATCTTTCTCACTCTCAAACTAGGTGAAACCAGGCAGCGGCGCCCCTACAGATTTGGCGCCCTGGGCAATCGCCCAATCGCGCCCCACCTTACCGCCGGTACTGTCTGTGCTTTCGCACGCAAGTAGTTAGCTCATGTATTAACGTATAATTTTGCATACAAATATCTAACTCGCGTACAAAAAAGGCTCAACAAGCAAGCAAAATCCTATCCCAGTGCATCGTCATGCTAGATGTTTGCGCGCAAAATGTTTAAGTCTGTCTTAGTAGACGTAAGGTAAGACAGAGAAAAATTGCTTAAGCCGTATACAGTAGCTTTTCACGACTTTTACTCTGCTTGCCTTACGTCTACGATCAAGGTAGCGCCTGAGCAAAAAGATTGTTACTGTTTATGATTCCGTTTAAGACGTAAGTCAGTGTCGCAAGTCAACGCACAAAGAATTAGATTCTAATTGACCTGCAAGTCATCAAAATTAATGAGTACTGTTCATCGATGAGTCTCAGTGAATAATCTACATTAGCATACACGTATTATGTACATGTAAATAAAATATCCGACCGTAGAATGGCAGTGACTATCGCTGAAAGTCATATGGGTAGTAAAAGTCCCGATAAAAAATTTTTCATGCATGAGCATGCATAAATATATAATATTATATAAGATTATACAAATCAATTCAATACAAATAAATTATCAAATATGTCCATACATATTTTTACATTGTATATTTCTATGCAATTCTACACAGTTCTATATAATTTTAGAGATTTATACATGCTTCAAAATTTTTGAAAGGGAAAAATTGCTCATTTATAACTATATATAACTTTGGAAAATTATACACAATTACATATAATTATAAATAAGCAATTTTTCACATTAAAAATTTTTTCATACAAAAGCATGTATAAATCTATAAAATTATATAGAACTGTACGTAGAATTGTATAAGATTATATAGAAATATACAATGTAAAAATATGTACGGACACATTTGAGGTATATTTTTATATGTTCATGCATGAACAATTTTTTGCCGCGGCTCCTGTACAGTATCACGTTGGTAACTTCCAGTGGTAAATTCCTCGTGGTTAACCACAAGATTGGAGAGATAGGATTTAAAGGAAAATGGGAAAAGCCGGGGTGTCGCTCCATCGTTGGACACAATTTAAACAACCTCGCGTTCTTTACGTGAGAATGGAATGAATGGGTCAGTCAAGGTCAGCGATCCCCTCCTCTCCTCCATTCGGCTGCCGACTGAAATCACATGGAATGGAGTAAAGGGAACGAGTCTTTGCCGCGAGCAGTCTCACTCGCTCGTTTTTCTCGTCACAAGCCGGCACCTGTGATTTGCATCCATCCCATTACCCGCGGCAGCTATGACACGATCCAAAAAGAAAACTGCGAATTACGAGGCCGTCGTGAAAAATCTCGTAGCCGGTGGTGAGTGGGAATCCTGTCGAATACATTCTACTTCTTTTTCTTTTTCGCTTCAGCGTTGATCCTCAGGAGCAGCGCGAAGGCGTGGAAGGCTTGGGATTTTAATAGCGAGTTCGTGAACGCGTCTCTGACGTCGCAGAGCCTCTATTTGTAGATCGATTGGACGTTATATTTAGAGCAACTTTGACCAACTCGGATTAATCAGCAGAATCGTTTAGAGCAAAATGTCTAACCATATAACTCGTTGTTTCTGATCTAATTCTCCTTTTTTTTATGTGTGATCGACCGCCAAAAAATTTACAATTCCATCTACGTTATTAATATAATACAGATATTACACAAGGAGTGCCAATGCGCGTATAACGTGCTTTAAATGTACATTTAAATTCGCATTTAACGTACGTATTTGTCCCGCATTGAATGCGCATTTAATGTATATTGTGGCAGCGCATTCCAAAAAACTGTAACATTAACTTCCTATGCATAATTTTTCATGCATCAGCATGTATAAATATAGAGAATTATATAAAATTATATATCTCAATATATATCCAAACATATTAAATTTGCGCATTTTGAACACACAGTTGACGTTGTTTTGTAGCCAAAGCAATAAAACGCGCGTTAAAAGCACTTTATATGCGCATTGGCACTCCTTGGATACTTGGTTAAGTTGGTCGCTGATTAAATTAACCAGAGTTTGACCGAAGCAATGCTTAGCGAGTCTACTTTAAAAAGATATTCAATTATTTAGTTTTTATGATTTAGTTAGTATTTATCATGATGATGATAATTTAGAATTACAAAAAATCACAGCTTTCTTCTGAGTCAATTTGTCTCCCTTTTAAAATTAATAGTTCATATGTTTATTTAGAAATTTATTATTAGAGCTTTAAAAAAAGAAAATGGTAAAAGAGAATGCTCTTCACGTGCAAAATGTAACAAAAATAAATGTGTGGGGTTTCATTAAAAAAAAATCACTTAGAAATTTTTTTGTACAATATAAATTCTGCTACGCTTCCTTATTTCTCTTATATACCAACTTTAGTTGTGGCATAAAGATTTATATATTTTAAATAAGCTCGCAAACGTCCAACTTCAGACGCATACGCGAACTTTCAACGCGCCAGCTTTTCGCGAATCTGATTGGTCAATTTTAAACCAAGCTTTCTTTTTAAAAAAAATTGCTATACATCGCGACATATTAAAGTTGATATAATCGATATTTCAAGATTTTTGGTATATATAAAAATGCGTGAATTTTTATTATATTGTATGGATATACAATTAATTATACGCAGGTGTTGCCGGCATGTGCTCGAAAACGGCCGTGGCACCATTGGACAGGATCAAAATTCTGTTGCAGGCACAGCACGAGCACTATAAACACTTAGGTGAGGGCGTAAATTCTTTCACTAATAGAATAACAATACAAATTAAGTATTCGTACGCGCACAAATACATAAATAAATATGTGAAATTTTGCAGGAGTTTTCTCGGGGTTCAGGGAAATCGTTCGACGCGAAAATTTCTTTGCTTTGTACAAAGGCAATCTCGTTCAAATGATCAGGGCCGTGCCGTACGCAGCGATACAATTTACAGCGTACGAACGGTATAAAAAGGTGTGGAAGACAATAGAATTCTGCTCGAATTCAATATTTGAAACCACGTATCAAAATGTTCGAATTCAATGCGCCCTTGCTCTCTCTTAAGTTGAAATGTCCCGTCGCATTATGTTTAATTAATACTAATAATTTGTTTTATTTGTGACTAATTATCTTAAATAATATAATGATAAGAAAACTGAATTGAAGAAAATTGTGAGATCGGTTTGACTGGAGACCAAGTGTTTCTCGCATATTAATAATACTTGATAGTTTATTGAGATAAACGTCGATTTTCAGTCGACAGAGGAAGTCTCGGAAACAAGCAGAGATAAAATATGTGTGTGAAACACAAAGTAAGCAGATAAAACTCCCTATGAAAAAGCCAGATCATTAAAAATAGCAATTTGGCCGATTACATGACGTTTGAGAAAGTTTCAGCCATTTATTTTGTGTCGTACATACGCGGTTGATCTCCCGTTTACTGTAGCTGTAACTGTAATTAAAACCGACAATGACGTTCGCGCAATTTCTGTTAGCATTTAGAGGGATCGTTTGAGCAAAGTTCGCATATAAATGGATTTTTGGCCGGAGCTGCCGCGGGTGTCACAGCAGCCGCGAGCACGTACCCACTCGACACTATCAGAGCAAGGCTGGCCTTCCAAGTTACCAGCAATACACTTTACTCCGGAATCAAACACGCCGCTGTGAGAATGCTGAAGGAGGTAAATCAACGCTCTTGGAGTCTAGTGTTAAGAGACGCATTAAAAAGAAGAAATAGAACATTTGCCTCAGACAGTAACGTTAACAGGTGTCTTGATCATTTTCTCTTGTAGTTTAAAACGACTATAAAGATAAATTTTGAACGAACGGGTGAGAGACCAAGTCTTCGAACTCGCACTGCAAATGCATGAACAATAAATTGTGTATATATTCGTAATAGATTCAATAGATTCGGCATTTCATATTCTATGTGTATATAAATACAGTTTAAACTTAATTAAACGTGTTCAACTTAATTTCTAATCTTGACGTCTCTTGTTATATAAAAATAATTACTAAATATCGCAGGAAGGCGGCCTTCGAGCGTTGTACCGAGGTTTCTTGCCAAATATGTTGGGCATGGTACCATACGCCGGATTTTCCTTCTATACATTCGAGAAGGTAAAATACCTAAGCATGAAATACGCGCCGCATTATTTTTGTACCGAGCATCAAACAAATACCGGTAAGTAAAAGACAGGTTACTTCGACAATAAAGTGTATAATACTGATGTCATCTCTTTACTTTGTAGGTGGTCTTATATTGAATATACCGGCGAAACTTCTATGCGGAGGCGCCGCCGGTGCTGTAGCGCATACCTTTTCCTATCCATTAGACGTTACGAAGAGACGAATGCAGTTGGCTATGATGAATCCAGCTACACATAAGTACGCGTAAGTAATATGGTACAATAATTTACAAATACATTTACATACACGTCTTGCAATGTTTTCTTTACGATGCTGTTACAACTGCTGTTTTTTTGTTAGTATCTCTCTTTTAATCTATAAATTTAAAAATATTTCTTCTATTAATTTCCAATTTACTTTGAATAAATAAATCCAATTTTATTTATTAACATATTGTATATTAATTTAAGATTATTACTTTTTCAGGTCGGGAATGTTACCTACTCTTAGAATGATATATACCGAGAATGGCATTGTGAAAGGTTTATACCGTGGAATGAGTATCAATTTCTTACGAGCAGTTCCTTTTATGGCAGTTGGTTTTGCGACGTATGAGGTAATGAAGCAGACCCTTCAGTTAGATACTGGAATAAAACTATAACTAAATTATATATGCAGGGTGTTATGTAATACCCGCCTCACCTCTTATTTACGGATATTGCGGACTGAGTCGAAAAATCCTGTACCATTTTACAATTTTTGCAATAGTTAACAAATTATTAATTATTAAAAATCACTGTCTTATCCCGGCCTACCGTCCAATTTAAGCTCGCGGCGAAATGCGGCCGTCCTGCGATTGGCTTTGCTAGGCGCGCGGGGAATTGTTTATGACACACGGCAACGGCTATACGTATAATAAACAACTCCCTGCGCACCTTGCAAAACCAATTGCAGGACGGCCGCATCTCGCTGCGAGCTGGAATTGGGCGGTATATGTAGGCCGGGCCAAGACAGCGGTTTTTAATAATTAACAACTCGATAACTATCGCGGAAAATTGCAAAATGGTAGAGAATTTTTCGACTCGGTCTAGGCCGTTCTATTCATAAATAAGAGGTGAGGCGGGTATTACATAACACCCTATACATACACGAATATAAGACTATTTTTATCTTGATTAAAATAAGAAATTTTACGATATTAAAATTATGCAATATACCGATGTCTGATTTATTATGAAAAGATAAATCATAAAAAGACAGATCATACAATACGAATATTTTAGGTATCTTGCTTTAGTGTTTTCAGCTGAACAAAAAGAGTAAGATTTAAAAAAAAAGGTATGATTAGAAACTATGTACAGTACTGTTACATTGTATATTTAGAGTTAGTAGTTAATAGATGCAGAATTGATGCTTTCAATCTCTTCTAAATGAAAAACTTGCTCACCATTTTTATACATATACATGTATTGATATGTACATGTAGCAAATTAAACTCAAATCGTTGATGAACATTACTACTACAATTAGATTGCAAATAAATATGAAACATATAGCAAATGCTTCGTAAAAATACATATTTAAATACGTAACACTTTTTACCCGAATGTTCAAAGAATAAAATTAGGCAAATTATTATTCCGATATGTAATATGCATTATTGTATACACTGACAAAATAGCTGTATGTTTTATGAGAAAAAAAAGAGAGATATTTTGTGTACATATTATTCTAGAATATTTATTTGTACATATAACTCAGAAATATGATGATAAAGTTTTATCTTTATACATATTACTTATCTTTTTTACTGCGTAATGTAAATACAAGTATTAAAATGATAAACTCAAAGAAAATGAGTTTTTAATATATACAAGATAATACTTCAAATAATTAAAAACATGCATAAGAAATAAGTTTTATACATTAAATATTGTGTCCTTTTGTGAAATATTGTAAATATATAGAGTGTAAGCAAAACCCTATCTCTAAATGTGATAATATCTCTTTATTTCTCTAATTCCTTATAATAAGATGACATTATATAATTATATGTTCATGGCATTTTTCTTTCCTCTTCACAAATCTGGGCTTGTCTGTGTGTGATGCCAGACTTTGCAAGCTAAATTAAAGGTATCCAAATCATATCGCGCAAAGTTTAAGAGAGTATTGCATGCTTATAATGTCCCGATTCTATACCATGTGTACAATCGATTTAAGTATTATTTTAGATAAGTTAAAAAATTATAAAAGCTATCACAAAAAATTTTTAGTTTATTAGGATATACAAAGTTTGCTCCACACATATTGTAATATTCGAATTAACCATATAAATTTCTATAAAGTTAAATCTAAAATGAAACTAATTTCTTTCTCACTCTCTTTCTCTCTCTTTCTCTCTCTCTCTCTCTCTCTCTCTCTCAAACAGCTAAGATTATCATATATGCGTAATGATTTAATTTATACAGTACGAGAGTAGTTTTGAAATTTAGACCAACAAAAAATTTTTAATGTATAAACGAGACTCTAAAAATACAGGGTGTTTCATTTTTATAAAAAATGAGCAGATAGGTATTCAAACAATTATTTATGTATCAGAATATGTCACAAAATGTACATAATCAAATATGAATTGGTTTATGACGCTTTTCAAATTTTATTAATACTTTTTACATACAAAGCTATAAGATATGATGTATTAAAATTGAAACAAAAAATGTATAGTTTATTTTAAAAAAAGTAAGCATTAAATTTCGGAAACCACTCGACTTCCAATAAATGCATCCATAAGATGTTCAAAATGAATTAATTCTTATATAAACTGTTCTTGTGTAAAATTCATTCATTTTTAAGACATTGTTTCTGCTAAAATGAACACCGTGTACAATAGCCTCCCTGTGTTTGCCACGCCAATGTGAAATCAAAATATGATAATATTCACATAGATATTAAGGTACTATGCACCGAAACGCATATTTACTAGTGTTTCAGTATATATCATATTAATTTCATCCGTCGTATGAAGGTCGGTATGCAGTGAGAGGGCAATAAATAGAGCAGATATAAAATTAGCTATAATAATTGCTGGTACCTATTATTCCTTCGCCATATCTTTAAATTTCGTCGCATTATATATAATACTACAAGTGCATTTTTGTTCTATAGGAAAATTTATTCTTATTATTGTAGTCTAGAGAATATTATGTATATACGCATATTGTATAGAAATGGAAAAAAAAGAAAAAAAATGCTCAGCCTGCATTGTGCAGAAGGCTCGCGTTAACTCCGCGCTGCATCCTGTGTTGTATATGGATTTTACAGTCTTAGTTAATTGCTACAATGTGCATCTAACACATTTCTCATTCGCCTTGTCGTCCTTCGTCATGCTATTGTAATTGCTTCATTATGCATTATAGTCGAATTGCAATGCTTATTCTTATAATTACATCCTCAAGTGTTCTTTTTTTCCTTTTAGCTGCTCATTGTACACAAATTGCTCCTGCATTTAACGAATATAAAAGTTGACATTGGGTTGCTTTGGCTTGCATTACACATGTTTATTTACCAGAAGCATCATTTCATATCTATTAATTAGTAAAAAGATCGTCGATAGGTTTACAAGCAAACAATTTTCTTTCTTTAATTCAACCGTCACGAATGCATAGATTCACTCGATATAAAGTACGTGTTTCACTTTAGAAGGCAGATAGAATTGATGCAAAAGTGTCGTATCTTTTAAAATTATTAATTATTAACCAGTGTAATACAATTTTATATTGCAGTAGTCTACAATTACACAAGACAAATTTACGATATAAAAATACAACTGATAGAAAAATTAATCAAATCAACTAAATTTTATGTACAGTAAAATATTAAATATACCCATTTTGCCTAAACAAAAAAAAACATTTAAAGTGCGGATGTAGATATCATTCTCATCACTTTTTTCCTTTATTGTACATACGCGTTTTACCTCGCAAAAATAATATGGATTAATAGAAAGCTACGCTCAACGAGAACAAGATTTACATTCGCCTTTTCAGGGGATTTCTATGCCATTTAAATAAAAAGAAGTCTATGCCATTTGCTTAAAAATAAATACTGTGGCTGTAATTCTAACGAAACAATTACTCATCATGATTCTGATGAATGCATATGTGTAATGCCATATTAAATCTTTTAATAATTTTCTACTTGAAAATTATATTTATTAAATTCTCATATGGCACGATTTATGAATGCCAATTTAACTGTTGCATCAACTCACCTTGCGTTTCCTTCAAGTGGAACATTTCATGCTCCATTCACACTAATAATAACGTGACACTCTCTTAAATATAACTTATGACCATTTTGGTATATTTTCTTGGAATCTTGCATGACAATCAATTTCGTTTAGAACGCACGATCGTTTAAAATACACACGATGTTGCTTTGTTTATATAAATTTTTCTCGACGAGTTTCAGTATTTTCATTCAAGATTACAAAACAATACCATTTTTTTACCGATATTTTTTGTTCTACCTATTGCGCGCAAACGTGTGCATTATTATATATTCAGTTTTCTTTTATAATAAAAATACAAGCGGATATAATAAAAGTTGTAAAACTCAATGCTACAAGTGAATTTAATCGATACGTGTACATTATTGTATTATTTTTTCCTTTTTAGTGTACAATGTTGTGTCTACATGTATCGTGTAAGGCACGCACAGAACGTGCGTGTAATCTATTCTATCTCTCAATGAGACACCACAAAGTGAGCCATGATATAATACTTGGGGCTATATGTGGTACGTGTGAGGACATTATCGGAGCCTCGCACTCATTTAGCGATGTTCTATTGTAAGTTATGGTTTTCTGGCGTTACTATAAAGTCAGGATCGCATTTCCATTCCCCTACCTTGACACTTAGCCCTGAAGTCTAGTTCTTTAGAGGAAGTAGTCTGGCGTTCGCCTGGTAACATGTGGTTCTCCACGTCTTGGTGCTGGGTCAAATTGTAGGCTGCGACAGAAAAATCAAGACAAAATTAATAACGAAAGAATACCCCACTTATAGTCACCAGTGATGATTCAAAATTAAATAATAGGCTTATTGTCAACTCGACTGGTAAATTTTATTAAATTCGTAGCAACAACGTTTCGACCTTACTTCAGGTCCTTTTCAAGTAACAATACTCAAAAGAAACTGAATAAGAAGGAAACAGGGAAACAGGAAACTCGTAGACTCGCAAGTCATTGTCGTCAGTGAAATAAAGTCAAAGGTAAAATCAGCAATTACATCCGAACATCACTAGGTTCGATTCGAACAACTAAGAAATAAGAAATAAAGAAAATGTGCTGTGTCACGCAAATAAAAGTACGCAAATGATTATCATACATTTAAATAATTTATCATATAGTTATATAGATAAATTTAAATGTAACGATATGCCCTCGATAGATCAATTCAGCCATTCAACGGACGCATTTGGCACATGAGTAAAACACAACAAATAAACATTACGTCACACATACGAATGTATCAGAGCGATACTCACAATGAATATTTTAAAGCATCATCCAGTTCCATGATTGCAGCTTGATTTCCGCAACGATAACAGTAATTAGGTGCTGAGAATATAGTCACGACATTGCGGTCGTGACACCTGAAAGCACATTACCAATTTCTCATAAAGTATCCTGAATTGTACGATATAAACTACATACGTGGTGGAGAAGAAAAAACAGTTTAAAGCTAAACAAATGTCCAGCTACTCGTACCAATTGTAGCCTTCCATGACCAACTGATGAGCTCGTGACACAAGTGTCAGCCCATTAGAGTGGTTAAACGTTTCCGAAATATCTTGACCAAAGGTGTATCCTGCCCCACGTGGCGAAATGCCCCATCCTCCTCTATCGTCGGGATCTGACCAAAGCAGATCGCACATGGGACCCTGCGTCAAATTACGGACGATTAGGATGACGAGTCAAATCAACGGCACGCGATACTATTTTTCCTACTGGGGGTCAATTCTGTATCTTACGCTGTAGCGGAAATGAATAGCTCTGTCTCTTTCTAACCGTCCCTTTAAAAAAAAGACAAAGCCGCCTACTTTTAGCACTTTCACTACGAGTGTGTTCCCAGTTGCCCTCAGTACTACTGCCAGTACTGGACGCTACGACTGAATTCAGCTTCTGAGAAAATCATTCCCAAATGAAACCTCAATACTCTTCAATAATAACACAGCTAGTTATTCTTTTCTAGATGCAACCATCCAGACCTTTTCCGAGTAGTACTGACAATGAGAGGAAACGGGAACACACCCTGTATTGTAAGATACGGAATTGACTTCCTGGATTTCTCACAAGATGCCAATAAAGATGCCAGAGTTACAGATCAAATAACTTATAGATAGATCCTAATTGGCTCTCGTAAGCAATCCCGCGGGGAAAAACAGTGTCGCATGCTGTTGGCCCCGCTGCTACGAGCTTTGTGGAAACTGCAGACACGTGTACTGACTTCATGTGGCACTTCCTGAAGACGGTCTAGCGCGCGTATGTGATCCAGCGTGTCAATCGACGGCGACAGGCCACCATGCAAACAAAATATTTGGCCATCGACCAGGGCCGTTAGTGGTAAATAATCGAATAAGTCCGTGAAGAATTTCCACACATTGGCGTTGCCATATTTACGTAAGCACTCATCATAAAACCCATACACCTGTGTGATCTGCCGCGACTCGTGGTTGCCTCGCAGAATGGTTATTCTCTCTCGATATCTCACCTTTAATTATACAAAACAAACGCGTAAGGGGAAGAGAGATAAACTAAGGATAGATTTCTTGTTACCTGTTTGAGAGAAGGAGTAACGTATGTACATACGCTCTGTGCAATTGATACATTAACGGATTACTACCAACACCATGACATAATGAAACGTCGCACTGTACCTTGAGAGCTACGAGTAAAGTGACAGTCTCGACCGAATAATAGCCGCGGTCGACGTAGTCACCCATAAAAAGGTAATTCGTATCAGGTGATTTGCCACCTATTCTGAACAGCTCCATCAAATCGTGGAACTGCCCGTGTACATCCCCGCATACCGTCACGGGACATTTCACTTCTTGTACATTTGATTCCTTGGCTAAAATCTCCTTCGCCTGAAAAAGTTGGAAGCATCGGTTTGAGACACTGTCGCGGGCGGCCACGTCGAAAACGTAGCGAGCAGGGGTTCAATGCAGTAAAAGTGCTAAGAGCGAGCGGCTTTGCCTCTTTCCAAGGGGACGGCTAGAAGGTGACAAAGCTATTCGCTTTCAGCATTTTCACTGTAGTGCAAGACGCAGAAGTGACACCCGGAGGGAGCGAGTGAGGCCCGGTTTCACCAATGTTGTTTAACTTTAAAGCCCGGCTTAATTCGCCTCTTCTCAACTGTTACCTCAGAAGGAGACAAACACGTACGAAAGTAAGATGTAAAGTTAAGCGACGTTTGGTGAAATCGGGCCCTTTAATTTACAACAAGCGCGCGCGCTCGCACACGTGGCAAATGTTTAAATCTCTTCCTGTTCCAATCGAAGAGTCGTTCTCGCGGGGACGCGGGGCAACGTACGATATATCAAGGAGCGATAAGCACGTTATCAGGTCGGCGGAATCTCGCGGATTATCAGCGTTCGCTCGCGATCGGAAATTATCTCTCGATATACAGAAATCTCGTCGCGACGAGCGAATCTCCGTCGCCAATTGCAGATGCAATTGCTGGCATATGTACATTTAGAAAAGCGGCCGCCTCGGCCAACTGGCATAAACGTGCCACGCGGGGCGATGCATTATTGCGAGGAATGTCGCGGCTGCAATACCATTTTTAAACGTCTAAATATAGACTCATTCAAAGGTGCTGGTCGCTTCATTCAGTCCTCGGCCGAGCGAAGGAAGACGGAAACGTTGGGATAAATAAACGATACTCGGCGCGAGGAGAGAGGCGGTGTCGCCTCCTCAGATTTTCACGCGCTTTCTTTTCAGTTGGCCGAGCGGCCGTGGTTGTACTTTTGAACCCAGGATCGTGCCTGCCTCCCGTCAGCTAAGCACAACGGCGGAGTATCCGTACGAGCGGCCGCGTGATTCATAGCGAGGTGATAATTTTCCTCTCCTGCCGCGAGAGATAGCGACGCGCGACAGATGCCCACTGCAAAGTACATCCGCTACCGCGCGAACGATAGGCCCACTCGCCTCCTGGACGAGATCGTAGAACCGCACACGCGTCGTCCCGGACGAATTTAACTGCGACGGCGACGACGACGACGGCGGCGACGTGCACCTGTTGCGGAATCGCGTTAACAGGTGCAAAACGGTGCGCGACGCAGCCACGAATATGATCGATCGGGAGCCGCGGATCCCGGTCGGCCCCGAAAGCGGCGACGGCGACGGCGACCTCGCCGTCCGGGACGGGAGCGCGACGCGACGACGACGACGACGGGGGGGAATCCCGGGGGTTACTCGGTGGCGCCCGACGAGCCTCGCGCGACGGCGCGTACACCGCGGGGACCGACGTCCGTGACACATCGGCGGCGGCGGAGGTCGCGAAACGGCACGTTTCGCGCGCGACTACGCACCTCGCCGTTGGAGAGCGAGCGAATAACGGGCGCGGCGAGAGACGCGGGCGAACACGGCACACGACACAGCGGGGCACGCGTGGGCACCACCGTCGTCGGGGGAGAACCGGGAACGGGGCGGAGCCGCGGGGGCCCCGACGGGCGCGGGCGATCGCGTACCTTATCGCAGAGGGTTTTCACTTGGCTTTCTGTCAGTTGTTTGCAGTCGTTTAATTGTTCTATCCACTGGTCAAGTTCCTTGAGCGACGCCTTATCCTCCATCGTACCTGTTCCAGTCTCGCACGGGGAGTTTTTAATCGCGGAGCGGGCGATCGGTCGGTCGGTCGCGCACCCTTCTCACTGGCGCATGTAATCCGTCGCCGTGCGTGTCCCTGCGTGCACGAAACTAAATCATCCGAGCCTTATCTCCGCCACTGTGGCCGCGAGAGTCCCGCAACACAAATACCCCGTGAAAGCGGAGAGCGCTCATTCACACAAAATGGCCGAACGCCGAGCCGAGCGCTGGCGCGATGACGTCACGGCGCGGCGGCGCATCCGTACGACCGCGGGGGCGCTCGCGCGCCGGCCCAATCACGGCCGCGCGGGCCGCGCGATTGGACGAGCTCCAACACCGGTCGCGTCAGTTCGTAGCAGTTCGTAGAGAGACGGTGGAGCAGCGCGGCGCTTTCGAACGCGCGCCTTCGTGAATATCCCCACGCTCGCGAAACGGGACGAATGGTGCACGCGGCAGGGGGTCATTTCTGTATCTTACGCTATTGGCCGGTATTCATAGTCGATTCTTAAGCCAACGGCACACGATACTATTTTTCCTGGATTGCTTACGAGAACCAATAAGAAGGCAGAGTTTTAGATCAGGTGACTTAAGGCTATATCCTGATTGGCTCTTGTAAGCAATCCAGTTGGAAAAATAGTATCGTCACGCCGTTGGTTTTATTTCAAAATCATCCTAAGTGTTGTCTTAAGAAGCTAATACGGCTCTGTGATTGGTTAAAAACACATTAAGAGTATACTTAAGATGATCTTAAATATAAGAACGGACTATGAATACCTACCGGCCTATAGCGAAAATGCTAACAGCGAGTAACTTTGTCTCTTTTTAACTCTAGAACCGCGCAGTTCTGGACTTGACTGAATAAGAATGAAAACTCACGAAGACGTTGATTGCAATGACTCTGGTTTGGATATTAAGATAACAGTCGCAGCTGAGTCTTGCATGAAATTTTTACTTTGAAATGACATGACGATGCGTTTCCACTTTTTTGTAGCACAACTTTATTTTATTTTAATAATCGGGCAGTTACTGTATAAGTCATTTTTCTCAAAATGAAGTCTTTTTTTTACTCGCAGCCCTCCATTAATCCTTCCCTGTCGAGCCACATTGCAATTCAAGTGCAAATTCGCAATTCGAGATTGATCGACTTTCTGCAAGTACGAGACATTTAATAATGATTTATTTATGTAAGCTTAGTATACTTTGTATACGTTATTACATTATATTGTAACAATAATCATTATCAAGACGGGTCAACAAATTGGATTATAAAAAGCTGCCTTGCGCCGCTATAAAATATAGGTATACATGTTATTTTTTGTAACAATACCACAAACATTAAAAATAAATTGTAAGGAAGTTACTTTCGGTGGAAATATATCTTAGAAATAATTGGAATCTTTAAAGTTCATACCTATTAACTTCTTAACATAATTAATAGATACGTGCAGATATATAGTTTTACAGAAATGTGTGGTATAATAGTACGATATAATATACGATTAGTGTAGGAAGAAGAATATATTAAAATATGTTCGAAATAAAAAGTTGTTTCGGTTTATCATACTGATACATTCGCTCGACCATCACTCGCATTTCCTTTCCAGTAAAAAGGAGCAAGTTACGAGACGGACTTCAACATCGAGTAGCGGCTTCATAATAGTCTAGTATCAAGCGCGTCTTCGGTAGAAGCACCGTTATTAATCTCTTGTGGCCAAGTTTCTCTACGCAATGCTCATATCGGGTACAACAAAAGAAAGTAACAACAATGCGAGTCCATCACATGGATCCTTCATAAACAATTCACGCTAATTTCTTTAGTCGTACTTCCTATTTGCATTTTACTTATTGTTATTCCCTCCACTGTTGGCCGGTTTTTCTCTTACAAAGAGTCGCATCCAGCTGCTCGAGCCACGGCAGCAGCAGCATGATTTTCCGTCTGTAGTTTGGATCCTTCATAATGGGATTCTGCTCCAGATACACGGTCTGCAGCTTCTTGTTGGCCGTTAAACTCTCCAGCGTGTTCCAGTCTTCAATTTCATTATTATTCATCTGTGGATGTTAAATATGATAAATTATGGGGGACCAATACACAACCACGCGATACAGAAGCGTCTGTAGATTAACTGCACTTACCCAGAATTCTTCGAGACTCTCGAGATGATCTACATTCTGAATCTTTTTAATTTTGTTGTTGGCTAGATCCAACGTCGTTAACTCCGGACAATTCTCTATACCCTCTATGCACGTGATACCATTTTCGGATAAGTACAATTCATTCAATTTCCTTAGTTCTTCAATGTTCTCGATCTTCGTAAGTCGATTGCTTTGCAGACTTAGCAGCGTGAGGTTCTTCAGGCTTTCCAGATTTTGAATTTTGGTAATTTTATTCTTACCAAGATACAAATGGGTCAGCTTCTCGAGACCATCCAGATTCTCAATTTCGCGTATCTTGTTATCGCCCAGTTCCAGCGTCGTAAGATTCACCAGATGCGACACGTTCCCGATTTTCAAAATTTTATTTGACGATATAAATAATCTCTGCAGATTCAATAAATTATCCAACCCTTCTATCTTCTTAATGCGATTGAACGACAGATCTAGGAATCTAGAACCCAATAAATTATTAGCGTACATCGTTCATTAGAGATGAACCAACAGGATTAAGAGACGCACTTTAAATTCACGAGAGCATCCAGATTTTCTATGGTTGTAATTTGATTATCCCTCAATTCCAGTTCTACCAAACTAGTAAGCATATCGAGATTTTCTATCTTCTTAATCAGATTCCACGTGAAGCATAATCTTCGTATTTGCGTCAGCGGCTCCAAATTCTCCAGCTTCGTTAATCTCGAGTGATTGAAGTCTAACTCCTGAAACAATCGCTCTGTAACGGTAACTGTCGTCGACAACGTGGCGTATACATGGCAATTCATCCAATGTCCACTTTCTGTCAATGCAGATTTGATCTCGGCTTAATTCACTTTTTACCTTGTTCTAATTCTCAGAACTAGAAAAGGATGAGAAGTAAGTTGAGCTGGGAATGAAATTAATCTACATTGGTAGAAACGGAGTAAATTGGAAAATGCGTCGAGCTGTTTAAGCGGAAGTAGACCAGACGACGTACCTCGCTATCGGGATCTATAATTAATATCTTGTCAGGTTCCTCGGACTCCTCTCCCTCATTTTCGGCCGCCATCTCGGCGGAGCCCTCGCTCCTGTCCTCGTCTGGAACAATTGGATTAAACATAACCTAAGCGTACACGATCGCGGAGTTGAAACCTCACACCCTCCGAGTGTCGTACCGTGATTAGCCATCGTGGGGGTGTCGCGTGCGACGAAGGGCGACGGGTGCGAATCTGACAGGACGCCGTACAACTGCCGTTGGCTCGAGACCAGCCTGAGGCGTCGCGGTGATTCACCACTTCCGTGCGCGACTAGCCGGTATCTTCGACGAGTTCGCGACCAACGGCACTGGGGGGGAAGAAATATGCACAATAAACGCCGCGCGGTGAACGACAAACGGGGGCCGGAGGGGGAGGGAATGTAAAACTCAATAGGCTCGTATAGGCTAATAATATAAATAACAAATCAATCACAAACACCGTGCGAGGCCGTGATGTCATCCAAGATTGCCAAGCGCCGTGACGCCCGCGACTCCCTGTCCTTCGGCATTGAAAAGGGCGCCAAGCGCGAGCGCCACCTGGCGTCGCGCGCCCGCGAAGCTCGGGCTTTAAAAGGCCCGCGCGACCATTACTTTAGCGTAACGTTCGTATTGCACGTATATGTTAGTTGCACGTAGAGCGTTCTACGTTCTTCGGTAAAATTTTATCTATTAAAATCAGCTCCTCGCTGGGCTTATTTGTGAGACGTCTCTCTCCCACGGTTTAAATTGCGGCTGCAGCACCGCCCAAGCTGCCTGTGTGGATTCTCGAACCACAGTTCTACGAAATCTTTCTAAAGAAGCTCTCTCGAGCAACGAGGTACCGCAGCTCGAGAATTTCGAAGAAAATCATCGCGTAATCACGGCAATTTTCAAGACCAAGACTCAAGCGGAATGGTGCGCTATATTCGACAGCAGTGATGCCTGCGTAGCACCGATGTTAGATATTGAAAACGTCACGTCACATAGTCACAATAATCAAAGGCAGACATTTACGACTATGGGGGCCGATATAATTCCAAATCCCGCTCCTCGTTTGTCTCGCACACCCGGTATTTCTGTAGGAGGTCGTAAAAATCCACAACCCGGTGAAGACAAATCTTAACTGAGCTAAACTAACGAAATTGACGATTTATTGGCAAACGGAGATTGCTTATCAGACGCAGCGTACGTCTAATCTTTAAACCCGTTAGATTTTATGCGAATTTCAATTAAATGACTTGTACTTTTTCAGGATCATTAAAAAATTTTTATTTCTAGAATTTTATACAATTTTATCTGTCTGCTTTTTATTACATATATTAAGTGAACAATCTATTGAAGTATAGGAAAGAGAAAATTTATATCAAATATGACAAATATATCCAATTTAGAAGGACAAATAAAAATTGGATTATTTTTTCACAATTTTCTTTTTAATTTCATAATTTCTAATACATTCTTTTAGATATAATTAGCATTTGGAGAATTCATAAAACTTTTGCTAGTAATTAATTATATTAATTACTTTTATTAGAACAATTTTCTTTCATAGGCCATTTCCTTTTACAGTAAGGGCCAGTTTCACAAACGTTGATTAACTGTTAACCAGAGTTCAGTCAACGCCCTATCTTTTTCTATCTTGTTCTCTAAGAAGAGACAGAGGATCAATTAACCTTCGGTTAGCAGTTAACCGACGTTTGTGAAACTGGCCCTAAATAATGTATGTCAGTTCGTATGCGCCTTTTCTGGATACAATCCTGAAAAGGATCCAGGCACTTTTAGCCGTTGACACACTGTTGGCACTCACAGATATAAATACATAGCGGAAAAGTGAGAACGCCCAGATCAAAGGTGCCGAGTGTGTCGACAAAAAGTGACCCTACTGGTTATACTGTGCTAGCCGGCTTATGAGAGTTATGAGTGTATTTCAGCCGATCAGCCAATGACTAAATCTACTTACTAGTTATTTAGTATTTGATACGCGTATCAAACACACAGTGTAAACTAGACCACTGAATGTATTGTTTGTTCCTAAGGCCGGTTCTTATTAGTCGGTCAACGTAGATCCGGCCTAATTGAAAGATATGATTATATAAATGCAGTGTCATGCTACATGCATAATATTGTGGAAATATGTCTGCTGATGATTAACGAGAAATGTGTTGTGATAGAGCAAACTGAGAGGTAAAATATAAATTTTACGTCAATATAAATATAACCGAATGTGTGTTTTGTTTGAATGAGAATTTTCTTAACAATGATAACATTGTAGATAAATATCAGGTCAACCGATTTATGAAAAAAAAGAAATTTCATCAATTCATTGGACGCCATGGCTCTAAAAGGAATCAAGGTTTTGGAATTAGCTGGACTTGCTCCGGGACCCTTATGTGGAACAATTTTGGCAGATTTTGGGGCATCCGTTATCAGAGTGGATAAGGTAATTAACAAGTACCCAATAAACACCAACTTAAATTGTAATAACATGCTTGTCTAAGACATCTTCAAGACTTCTTTAAGACGTCTTTAAGATATCTTTTAGACGTGTATGTCTAAAAGATGTCTAAAAGACGTGTTAAAGGCATCTTAAAGATGTCTTTTAGACATGCATGTTATCTGGGATATTATCCACATACCATACATAATGTCTAAAAATACAATTTTGAAAGTTAAAGAGTTTAACTCTGTCGAAATTTATCAAATTCTTTCTTACATTACAGATTAAAGCTCCGGCATTGGATTATTTGGGCCATGGAAAGAGATCGATAGCATTGAATCTGAAATCTGAACGGGGTATTAATATTTTCAAAAAATTAAGCGATGAAAGCGACGTCGTTATTGACACGTACAGGAAGGGTAAGGATATACAGAATACAGTATACCAATTATGTTAAACTGTTTACATTAATTATGTTAAATTTCAATTATCTTTGTGATGACTTCAAGCTAGTGAGAAAGATAGCTAGTCTTAATGTTGAATGTATTAATTAGTCTTCATTAATAACAAGAATAAAATTGAAGATTTAAAATTGGTTTTCGTGTTGATTCACACAATTTTTTAACTTACACAAATATATATTCGGTAGGAGTCATGGAAAAATTGAAGATTGGACCAGAGGAACTTATGGCGACAAATAAGAGATTGATATACGCTAGATTGACTGGATACGGACAAAGTGGCTCTTATGCAAATATGGCTGGTCATGATATCAATTATTTAGGTTTATCTGGTACGTATAAACATACGATATTATGATACAATACAATCCACATATAAGTTATTCAATTAATATAAAGAGAGCTACGTATTCATACATATTCATTTATATTTGTATTCGCACAAGGTCATTTTGCTTAAATTATTTTACATAAATTTATTTTATTAATTTTGTTTCACCTTATCGAGACACAATTCCTGCGTAAATAAATTCTAGTCGTCTTACAAAACTGATATGAATTGTTAATACAGGATTACTGTCTTTATTTGGCCGATACGATCAGAAACCTACGCCACCTGGAAATCTGGCTGCTGATTTCGGTGGTGGTAGTTTGATGTGCGCTTTTGGAATAATCTTAGCGTTATATGAGCGTACTAGGAGCAACGTTGGGCAGGTAATAGATGTATCAATGGTAGAAGGAGCGGCGTACTTAGGGTCCTGGTTCTTCAGATCCCACAAAATATTTTGGAGAAATCCACGTGGAAAAAATTTGTAAGCTTCTCGAAGCACGCAAGTGCTTTAGAGTTTAATTTTCCTTTGTAAAGAGTTCTTTTAATAACCGCGCTCTTCCCACAGTTTGGACACAGGTTCGCACTGGTACGATACGTATGAGACGAAGGATAAGCGTTATATGTGTGTTGGAGCGCTCGAACCACAGTTCTACGAAATCTTCCTAAAGAAGCTCGGTCTCTCGAGCGACGAGGTGCCGCAGTTCGAGAATTTCGAAGAAAATCGTCGTATAATCACGGAAATTTTCAAGACCAAGACTCAAGCGGAATGGTGCGCTATATTCGACGGCAGTGATGCCTGCGTGACACCGATGTTAGATATTGAAAACGTCACGTCACATATTCACAATAATCAAAGGCAGACATTTACGACTATGGGGGACGATATAATTCCAAATCCCGCTCCTCGTTTGTCTCGCACACCCGGTATTTCTGTAGGAGGTCATAAGAACACACAACCCGGTGAAGACACAATACAAATCTTAACTGAACTGAAGCTTCAATCTAACGAAATTGACGATCTATTGGCAAACGGAGTTGCTTATCAGACGCAGCATACTTCTAATCTTTAAACCCGTCAGATTTTATGCGGATATCAATTAAGTGACTTGTACTTTTTAGGGATTATTTTTTAATTTTTTTGTTTCTAGAATTTTATAGATTTTTTCGTGCGCTTTTTGTTACATAAATTTAGTGAACAATCTATTGAAGTAGGAAAGAGAAA
>NW_011967214.1:707044-755324 GCF_000949405.1 Vollenhovia emeryi | reverse complement strand
CATATAATTGATTGTACATTGTTTTTTTAATAACTTTTTAATAAACAACGAGCGCCGGCTAAATCCTTCTGAGGGTTACTCAGGAGGGTGACCTCTATAATATATGTCAAGCCCAAGGTTATTGGAGGTGGGTGTGTTAATCTAAATAATTACCAAGAGAAAATTTATATCAAGAGGAATCACTTGACCAAATATACTATTAAAAATTTTACAAAGTTTATCAAAGTTTTACCAAAAAGCCTTATTTATTTTTATATGTGCTGTCTGTACTATATTAAAAAATGTATGATATGAGACTGATATAAAAAAAATTAAAAATTAATTAATTCAGCTTTAAACGAATTGTATAAAGTAGCATTTGTAAAAACAGGCAGAGAAATAACAGATTATTTTATGAAATGCATAATGTCTTACTCTGCTGTATTGCAGGATTTTCAAAATAAGTATTAGTTATAAAATTTTTATTTTTATAAATTGGTCTAATTGTTAATTGCTATCTGTATGTAATACATATTCATACAATAGCATCTATTATAAATACATATTTGTAAAGTAATGATTAGATTGCGATACCGTAAATTAGTTATGGATAACGTGCAACTTATTACAAAAAAGGCTGATTGGTACAGTCAGTGAGTCCCAGTTCAAGCCCTCGCGACATACATATATATATATGTAAATTAATGTAAATCGATGGCGATAAGCGAAGACACTCGTAATGTGTAAACACATTATGCCAGTATATTATCTCTGCGTGTTTCGATTTCTTTATTTGGCGTTGATTTACTTTTTGTATTTGTAATTGTGTATATCACAGTGATTAATTTTTATGAAAGTTTAGGTAAGTGTAAAAAAAGAGGCTATTATATAGCTTGTATTTGCTAATATAGCTTATAACTTTACAGGAGTTGTCAAAGATTTTATATTTTATGGACAGGAATCTACCTATGTAAAATTTTTTAATTATATAATTTTATTATGACATATTTGCATTATATATTTATATTTACACACACACGCATGCACACACACACACACACACAAGTATATATTTGAAAAACTGCCACTTTATATAATTAATAATTAGTCATATAAACTGAAAAATATTTACTCATTTCGATTTACGCGGTAAATACATCCAGTACTCTTTTACACAATCTCAGTTTTACGCTTTATTTTACGCGGACAGAAAATGTATCTTTAAAACGAATATAAAACCGCAAAATATTTCTAATAACGAGGGTATTAACTTCGAATTAATGGGAAAAAATTGGTTTGTAATTTGGAATATAGTAGGCAGTGACAACGAATAAAATAAAATTTTTTGAACTTCTATTGTTTTCTTTAATATATAAGTTTAATATTTAAATAGATATTTTTAGAACATATACGGGCTTTCCTCCTATGTATATTTTAGCAGATGCCATTTATGCGATTTTTTACCGCGTAGAAAAACCATGTGACTTATATTTCACGTAAATAGAGAAACTTGTATGTATAAAGGACAAAATTTCGTAAATATACATTTAAGAAAATCAAAGCAATTTAAATCTCGCCGTTCAGTTTGTTAAAATTTTTCGAAACGCCTAATAAACACCAAAATACTATTTTGAAACAGTAATATCAGAATTAGATTTATAGTTAGTAGATTTATAGTAAACGCTATCAATATTAACGAAAGAAAATTACAATATAAATTTTCGAACTTTATGCTTATTTCATTATAATAATATAGTTATAGACTTTCGTAAAGTCAATAAGCATTTGCTTGCAATAGTCTAGTATAAATGTTTTCAGACGTTTGTGCGATATGTACTATAAACCCATCAGAACTGTACTAGCAGTAATAGACTTTTCCTTTGGTGCACTGGCTTGTCGCACACTCATCTCCCACGTATCCAACAGTTGGGAAAGAGAGAAACGTCGCGGCAATTTCGCAATGCGGGCGTTCAGGGCTTTCTGTACGGCACACAGGAATGTCGTTGTATCGTATTCGTGCGGTGCCATAACGCAACGAGGCGGCGTTGAAGGATAGTCTGCGGGAACTGTAACCGAGATTGGTGGAACGCATGGAAGATGACGGTCGTCGAGCCAACATACTAATTGTATGCATTTTGATCCACTTTGCTGCGCTGCATCTAGACTAATCTAAAATAAGAAAATTACATTATGTTTTATAAAAATTATACAAAATTTTTCATTGTTATCAGACTAGAAAGAAAGTGTGTGTAGTTTGGTGTATCAATTTACATAAAAAATATTAACAAAATTACCGAATTATATTTATAAAATTAGAATATTTTTATGGTCAGATACCACACCTAAAGTTTCCAAAGTGAATAATAAACATAAATGTTTAATAATATATGATTTAAAACAAATTGTATTATACATCATGCAAAATAAGCCTAAGAGATGATGTTGCATACTTTAAACCGTTGGTCCAGTCTAGCTACTTCTCCTTGTAATACATCCGGTATTTCACTAGAAGATTCTTCTATTTTTTGCCTCTTCAAGGGTGGTGGCAAATTTCTATTTTTGTACAAATTATAGAAATGTATCCCAATTTAATCATAGACTTATTAAATTAAATGATATATATATAATCTACTTTTTTACATGTATTCTTACTTTAGCTCTGGTCCAAACAAGGCATCCGAACATGGTCCAAAAGTACGTTGCAACGTGTGATTGATTACCGGACTTTGGAGATGTGTGCTCACGGCTTCTAGCAGCGAACTGAAAATTTGATGCTCCTTCAACAATACCCCGAAGCCGTCCCCTCTTTTGAAGTCTATCTTTTCCAAGACAATTTCGCACTTTATCAATGTATCTAATGCCATACGTTTGCCAGGAGTTGACAGAACTTCTAAGAGTTTCTTCATCTTGCTAAGTTTATCGATATCTGCGACAAAAGAAACGTTCAAATATAAATACTGTTTATTTTAGTAGCTTAATATCCGAAAGACATATGTAATATCAAAAACGTATAATTTTTTGTGAGAATTCCATCTATGAAAATAATTTGGTATATGTAATTACCTATATGTATATGTATTTATAAATGTAACTTTTATATAAATGTATTTTTTAGCTAGTATATTCAATTTTCATAAAATTAGCTCTTTATTTGTAAATAAAATGGATCTTTTTAATGTTTTAAAATTTTCTTTTCTTAGTATTGCATGCACTTCAACGTTCTTATTTGTACTAATAATATTTATACCGCCTTACTTCCATCGTTGCCCATCCTGGTAATCATTCTTCGTAATGGTTCTACATATTTGCTCAGGTGTCTGACTTTCTCTCTGTAAACTTGATCTTCTTGCTGAGGACTTGATGTAGCGCCTACACCACCGGGAGTATTTAATGAACTGCTTGGAGATGGTGCCATACCTAACAGCCACCAATGTACGATTTAATGTATTATTTAATATGTGTTATTTATAATAATTCCATTCATTTCTCTTTCTTTTTTTATCTGTACTTATTTCCTATGTTTATTAATATTTGTTCTTACCTACGGAATTCACAGAACGAGATGGCCCCGTCATGATGGCATGCTGAGGACTTGGTGATGGTACTAGAGCGGGTGAGGCTACCATTTGATTACTACGAAATAAATATTACCTTTCGTTTCATTAACGTATCACAAGAATGACAAAATATGCTTTAATATTTTTGTTACAAATTCCTAAAAATGTTTGTAAAATCTGTTAAATATTACCTCGACGGTGCTCCTAGGCCAGCTGGACTTGGAGCTGAAGGAGACGGACTCTGTCTCAAGAATTGATTAGGCGTAACGTTACGTGGGCCAGGAAATCCAGTATTCATCATTTCACCTGGCTAAAAACAAAAATGACAGTTGTATTAATAGACTATTAACAATGAAATTGTTATTGATGAAAAATGATAGATATAATGAGAATGATTACAAAGATAAGTGTATTATCATACCTTTCTTTGAATATGATTTAATTGCTGCTGCATTTGACCAGGACCTAACTGTCCAGGACCAATCTGATTCATCGTTTGCGGCATACTAGTCTGTATATTGCCTATTGGTCCCGTAATTTGATTATTCATTTGACCTGGTAATTGGCTCTGCATCTGGGACTAACAATAAGATAAAGGTAAACATGAAACGCACCATCGTCTTATCCATTTTCCTTCTTACGTAACTTATCTAAGTATGCACTAAGTAAAAAGAGCGTACCTGCATATTTTGTTGCATCTGTCCAACGCCTAATTGACCCATTTGCCCAGGCACCATTTGATTCATTTGCGGAGGAATATTTCCTGGTCCCATCTGATTCATTTGAGTCAACATAGGATTGTTTTGCATAGTCTGGATCGGGCCCATGTGATTCATTGGACCACCAGTTTGCGACGGCATCATACCCATACCTGGCATTTTGTTTTGCATACCGGGCATATTCATTGGTTGGCCAGGCCGTTGATTTAAACTTTGCAAAACTAACAAAACGTATAAAAATTTGAACCAGTTATCACTTGGGTGTATATTTTTCACACTATTCGTGTACTTGTATGATACAACAGAAATTTGAAAGCATATCATATCGTAATTTATATCATAAACATGTCGTATCTTGATTTATACCATAAAGAAAAACAGAAAATGTCTCAGTCTATATATGAATCACGAAGTATTATAAAAAAAACTAGAAAAGAATGTAAGTGAACCAAATCGAATGTACTGTAAACCAAAAAGGACATATAGGACATACAAGTGTATAAATGGATATAATTTGGAATCATTATTTTTTGGAATTTTGATTTATTAATGATGTGAATGTTTTATTTTTTACTATTAACATGAAAACAGAAAATCTAGAAACGTAAACAAGAAAAAGGAATTTTGGATATAAACGTATTAATTGAATCTATATGTGATGATAATCTGACAATGATGGCAATCCTTCTGAATTGTCCCATTCTTGTGAAGTGGTAAATCTGTCTTCCCCTGTCATGAATATTTCATATGCTTCTTTCAAAGGAAAATCGAAAAACGTTTGCAACATTGATCGCAACTTATTTAGATTTCTTGCAGCTTCCAATGTCTGATCTCGAGTCATCTGACGTATATACTTGAAAGAGACACCGCGAACTTCAATATTTTTATTTAACCTCAAGTCTACAACAATCGCATCTTTGAGGCTTAATTTTTGCAGATTCTTTGGCCACGCGTTTTCCGCAAATGTTAGTTTCATTCGTGTGACGATTGCATTCGTAGTAATTTGCACATCCTTGCTTCTCTTTTGCGCATTGTGTATGAATTTATACACGATGGTAAGGCGTTTCATGAAAACATCTATCGAACATGTCACGTCGTGAATTATATCGAGTATTTCTTCGGAGAAAGGATTATCCGTGCCAGATTTCAGTTTGTCTTTGAGATTAATTGTTTCTGGTACGAAAGAGTAGCCTGGGCTGATGTGCCATTTACATAGAAGACTGTGATATATAAGTACTACTTTGAATCGAAACATCTCTACATCCAGCACCTGGTGTCCTTTATAATTATATATAAACTTCACACGATTATCGCTTGTGCGTACTTTCATGTCTTCTCTCATTCTCTCTTGAATTTTCTTTTCTAAATCCTTTCGCTGTATTATCCAATCTTTATGTAATAACTCCTCATTTCTTTGCTGAATATCGCGAAGCATACCACAATCATATTCGCTTTCTTGTGGCAGAAATAACGGATTGTCCACTTCCACGTTAGCAGGTTGATTCTCGGGTATTCGGTTTATAATATTCATAGATGATACAAGACAATCAAATGGCTCCATTTCATTGTTTAAAATTGTATATTGCAACGTGCTTCTTTTTCAAACACGGTAACACAATAAATGCTTTCTATTCCAATTATCTTAACGCGTGCTGCACTGCTGATATTTTCACGTGTATTTTAGCTCACAGTCTGTCCAAGGTTACCATAATATTTACTACTATTGGCCTAGAGAATTACGTTTTATTTTCTAGTTAAACAGATTTTCCTTCGATCCGAATCAGTCGATATGTTTATTCATTTTATACACGTGTATATATATATAAAGAATATATTCCAATAAGATAAATATATAACACCGCCTACACGGAAGCTCAGCAGGAGCCAGCGTAGCCGGTCCCAAGCCCGGATAAAAGGAGGGTTAGCCATCTCCTTAACCCTGACCCGACGCAAAACAAAACCCGACCGGCTGAGCCGGAGACCGTAGAAGTGAGAAGAAGAGAACCTAGTAACCCCCCCCCCCCCCAACGATGGGAGAGATAAAAAAGGCAGTGAGTAAATTTAAAAATAATAAGGCACCGGAAATAGATACAATATCCCAGGAGAACTCTTCAAACATAGAGGGGAAAGTCTTATTGACAAAACTACACGTACTGTTTTGCGAAATCTGGAAGGTGGATAAAATCCGTATTTATCCGTACCTTTATTTTAGTTTTCCACCTAGTATAACAGTTCGTATCATTTCACGTTGCCTACCGTGATGAGGATCGGGAAACACTGCCAGTATCTGTACTATGGTGGAAAACTAAAATAAAAATACGGATAAATGATACGGATACGAGCTGAAAACATCACCTTGCTGTATCATCATAATCAGCGTATCCGTATCATGATAAAAGGCGATCATGATACGATTACGGTGATACGACACATGTCTGAACCCGCCTTAAGAGTACGATGCACGTAGAAATCACTGCATTAATTACTTACGATTAGTTGCGGTATTCGCGGGTGGTTGTGGGATTATACCCTGATGATTGGGGCCCGGACCTCCCATGCCCATCATTTGATTATTTCCTGTGCCCTGACGTGCCAACGTCTGAAGGGCGCCAATTGGATCGGGCATGCCTTGATTGTTGGCACCAGCAGTACCTGATGCATTGCCAGCCGCAGCCTTTTTGGAATCTGCGAAAAGAATAGCATTTCATTCAGATAACAATAGCAAGTCCGACGCAAAAATAACGAGGCTGACTTTAAAAAAATAAAGAATACTTGACAAATAAATTACACTCTGAAATTTTACAAACAAATTAAACAAAAGAAAGTCAAAGTATGATCTATACTATTATTATAAAGAGAGAGAGAGAAAGTTCGTAGCCCGGTTTCTTTATTCGCTATCTTCTTAGAAATCATTTTCTCGATTTAATTCAAATTTTAACTGATATTTCTATAGCTTCTCGGGATTGATATAGGCTATATATTATCATCTTAGCGCAATTGGGGATTGCGAATGCGGAAATAATAACACACACCGATGGCCCGATTTAAATCTTTGAATTTTAGATAGGAAATTTTCATTACCTCTTACGTTTTTTCGGATACATTTTAAAAGAAAAGAGACACATGCGAGAGCCAATCATGTGTTAGGTCGCGGTCGAAGCCGCGGGGCATGCTAGTTAATAATAAGATTAGCAATTTAATGAGTTGAACAACTTAGAATGCATTCATACCTTGTTTTCTGAAGTGACAAACATACTTTCATTTATTTGTAAACTACATTCAATTTGATATATAAAGTTAACATAATAAAAGTCAGTCGTTATTTTTGTAAGTCTTACATTGCAATGTAATAAAAAATTAATGTAACATAAAATATTACTCATTTCTCTGACATGAAGAATTAATCTGGCAACAAAACCCAAGTATTCTTCCTGCAAGAAGAAAAACACGTATTAATTGTTGAAAGACTTGCCTACAAAGACCCCATTATATTTGTCGTATGACAAATTTTTACTCGAGAACTGAGGAGTAAACCGTTGACCAAAGTCATGTACACCAATGTCTACTAATGCTCAGCGAGGATTACTTAATTTTATTATCTTATTTTATCTTATTTATCATATTTTTTTATCTTTATAATGTCCCAGCAAGACCTAATGCCCAAAAAAGGCCTAGTAATGCTTAGCGATGCCCCAAATCTATATACCACAATGCTCTCAGCGGTTTACTCCTCGTCGAGAACTCTTGTATCTTGCAGCCAATCAGCGCGCTTGAAAAATTTGTTCTATGACAAATGTAATACTAGCTTAAAATACTATACAGAATAGAAATAATAAATATAAAATATAGGTAATAAACATACATAAGCTAATATAAGCTACAAAATAATCCAAGGTATGTATGTTTTGCTCTGTAATCCGTGTACACGGATTTAAGGTACCTTCATTCACATGTACCTGATGTGTACGTGACACGTGTAGTCATATAGTCGTATATGTGACACGTGTATTCGAATATTCGTGTATGTGACACGTGTACTCAAATATCCGTGCATGCTTTATCCAGATTTTGTCACATAATTCTCTAAATATCTCCCTATTGAGGTATACACGGATATTCATGTACACGTGTCACGTTCACGGATTCACGTATAAATGAAGGTTCTTTAAATTCATATACACGGGTTAAAACACGGATAAGTTAAATACACGGATCACACGTATAGCCTAGTAAACGTGTACTAGGGAGCTCTAGTTCCTACTTGTATTGTTAACTATTGTTATTCACTTAAACAACAAATCAATACTTCGTAGAACCTCGCAAAATTCACTGCACCCTCGCATACATTTAAATCAAGTAAGTGCAATACACAATGCAGCTGCAACAAACAAAATTAATATAGTACTAGACATACCTTAGTCTTAGCTTTTTGGAAGACGTGGTTCTCCATTTCCATGCTGTTTTTTGTTGTGGGCATGCCAGACACTTGTATCGCCTCGTCGCTGCCAATAAAATATTTGCAATTGCATATTAAATGAAAAATTAAAATTATTTTTCTCGATTGCGCATATTATAAAACGGGGGAAAAAAAGAAAAATTATAGAAAACTTACAGAAATTAACAAAGAAATTAGAGAAAAGGAAGACCGGTTATAATCCATTATTAGCATACACTTAGAGAAGAGAGAAATCTTTTCACGATACATCAATTCCAAAGACATCATCGTTTACGGCGTTGACTTACATCTTTGCGACCACGCTCTGTCGGAAGTTTTGCGTTTTCCACGAATCGTCCGTAGCCATGATATATGTTAATTATTTAAAAACGCGAATAAATAAAAACTGAAAACAATATCGGAAAGGTACACAAATTCAACGCTCGAGACTGTATCTCAGACCTCTCGTCACACGTCAAGATTACAAACACTGATGGATGCAGTCTAACCTACATTTCAGAGATGGGATAACTTCGGAATACTTTGACTGCGTTCCGAAGTGCACTGATCATCAACCTTAGAACTTAGAATAGAGACCCTCTAACCAGAGTCTGGCCATAAGGCATCACCCTGTGATTGGTCCGCCATTTTTCGTCAATTCGCGCCAGTTTTATAAAGCGGTATAAATTATATCAGTTTAGTTCCTTCACTTTCAAAATCGAATGAAATTAAGCGCATTCAACGCATTATTTTCGCTCAAAATAAAAGAATCTAGCAGAAAAAAGTATTGCTCTGCCCCGCGAAGCGAGATATTAATTATTAAAGTTAACTAACTGTTAGGGTCGGTATGACAGGTTTCTTGACTAAGAAAATTACCGCTTACTAATCTTACCGGTGATATGGCCAGAGTCTGGATATATATATTACTGTATATACCGTTAAAAATAAAATTGGAAACTTCGTGTTGATATTACTTAGTGCATAAAAATTAATAAAAAGATTCACAAGCGCAAAAGTTATTTTAACTGTGTCGGTAACATAGACGGCTTTAGGATCCTTGCTAACGGGGGAACAATTGAAAAACTCTTCTCATATCACATATTTATATTTGAGAAATCTCTTTGGTACTCTTAAGACATCTTTATTAGTTTTATCGACGCTAACGTCACTGGCAGCGATTCTACGTTTCGCTTACACGTGGATACTATTGTGCGTTTTTATAAAACCCATTAGCCGCTGCATCAGCATCGGTACAAAGTAATTACACGTTAGTAAGGCTGCGTGCCAGAAAAATATAAGACATGTACGAGATATGAAAATATAAGATATGTACGAATGCATAGCTTCTCACGCGGTCGTGAGACTAATTTCAATGACTCATCATCATCATTGCTGTCATCATCGTCATCATCATCATCATCATAAAATATTGCCTCAAATTCTACGCTTACTACCAGATTTGATTCACATGTGGCCGCAAGAACGTCAATCTGACTGCGTATAAAAAAAGAAATGGCTATATATTGTTCTTCCAACCACATATGAGTTAGAAAAACTTTTCTCTACGAGTAGCGGTCATGTTATGTCTTGGCGTAAAATGGAATTATATTGCTGCTGTTGCTGCTGCTGCTGCTGCGATTTTAAACTGGCTGTTAGTCTTCATCCTTGAAACGACGATAAATGGACTGAACATATGTGAAGACGCACTTCCAATCCGGCCGTTGCATCATCACCATGTCCTCGACGTCGAGTAACGGCGCGATTCCAGCGATTTCGCTGCAAGAAAACAAAGTTCTTGAGTTTGCAAGTACAAAAGAAGAAGATGAACAATTAGATTCTCGAAAACGAGAAAAGAATATCTCGGCATTTCGAGGAGTGGAAATGGGGAAATTCTTACTCGGCCTTCGTAAAAGCGAGTTCGAAGTTTTTCCTGCGATTCTCCGGACGTAGAGAATTGTAGTCGAAAGCGTCCGGCCTGAAGTGGTGGAGCAACGCGCAGAATGCTAAACCGTTGTTCCAGCTTGTCGAAAAGTTGTCAAGCTTCACATTCTGTGGGACAGAGGAGAAAAAGCTTTTATATTCCATTCAATAACTCGCTAACCGTAGCGCGCTTCCCTCGATAGACAAAAGAATATTATTTTATATATGTACAACGCACACCTACCTCGTACTCTTTGGTTTTCGACCGACACCACGCCAGTAATCGCTCTTTAATTTGCGCAGCGTTGTCTCGTACAGTTGGTTCGGTAAATTTTAGTCGGAAATCTGTTCCCGGTGATTTTAGGGAGCTAAATGAACAAATCGGTGATAAAATGTGAAGCATTCGACAAGATGTGAATTACATCTTTAATGATCTCTACCACGTTAGAGCACCCACGCAATCATGCAGTCTTAATTTCTATTCTCACCTTGGCAAACTATTTTGCTTGTCAAGCTGACGAAATTTGGCGAACGGCGACAGCGGCTTTTTCGGAGCTGAAAAAACAACAGGACGCTGAAAAGCTATGAATGCTCAGAAAGCGCACGATATGTTAGACTCGTATTGAGATGCATACTAATTGTAAGATCTGACTGTAATGTTAATGTCTCTCTATACCTATTTTAAATTGTCTATAACTGAATCCTGGCAACAAAGGCGTCAGAGGTTGCGAATTATTAGAAAACCTGGATCTAGCAGAATCGTTCATCTCTCACTCTCGTCGCGTGCCCGCAGCGACATGCATTAGTTGTCTTACAAACAAATTCAATAACGGTTTAGTATGAAAAAGAACAGGGCGATCACGTACATACATGTGTCTGTACAGATATTAATTGTCTGAGTATCTCTTAGCAAATTCTCGGCCAGTAACAGGGACGTGACAAATTTAAAGTAAAAAAAAAAATAGGAACGCTTCGGATTTAGTTCGATTCTAAAGTGGATAGGTGCTAAATTCGTCGATCGATCGACATTGATCAACGCCACCGCCATGCACGAGCGTTGAAAAGGATGTCCGTGCGCGCGTACGCACGCACGCACGCACTTGTACTTCCACGAGGACGTCACAAGGTGTGGCGACAAGCATGGGTAGATTATCGTTCAAACTACGCGTTCAAACTTCGGGAATCCAAACCTTTTGTTCCACAATTCGTCAGAATTAACGAGAGAAAAAGCATTAAAAAAAATATATCTAACTGAATCTCAGAAGTCTTCTGTGTCTCAATCTGCTAGATGTACAGTAATGGACAGAATGGTTGCAACATTTCTTAAGTTTTAGAAACGCGCATTTAGATTCAGAATTACGTTCTAAAACATTTTTTCCAAGGAAAATTTTATTCGAGAAATAGTTCGAGAAACGCTCAAAATGGTTTTGAAATGGCCATCGAGCAAAATGTTCCTCGGGGAAGAAGATTTGAAACGTAATCCTAAATCTAAACGCATATTCCCAAACTCATTAAAAAAAAAGTGTTGTTGCAACCATTCTGTCCATTACTGTATGTACAATTCAATGCCATGTAGATTTTTTTCCTCGACAGGGAACTTCACTTCCAATACTTCAGTTTGCTTTCAAGAACTAACATTTTTCATGCAAATTTGCAGAATCGCGCGACGCTTTCGAACGAAATATCAAGCGAAGAAATTGTTTTTTTTGTCGCAAACGCGTGCAATAAAATTGTCCCCATGCCAGCTCAATATTATAAGTCCTCTGTGTAAAAACATCCATCCAAAAAGTTGCTTGATTTCTGCATTTCTTCTTCAATTCTCATTATAAAGGGAGAAGATGACAAACGTAATATATAATTAACTAATATTACGTGCGCGTGTAATTATGTTTATTTATTATTATGCGATATAGCGCACCGGGAAATATTTCACCGATATAAAAAAAATCTGATTGAAACTTGTTCTGGAAAAATGGACTAACTCGATGCAATAAGTTTCGCAAATACTGTGAAATACGGAACTGCAACTGCGGTGCGTGGAGTTATATCCCGAGCGGCGAAAAGAAAAGTCGTCTTTGGTATTCATCGAAGCGTCCATATTTTCGGGGGATGCTTTCGAGAGATCTGAGCCGAGTTATTCGGGCCGCCGCAGCATCGCTATGCGAACTGTACCAGCGCGCGGCACACACGCGTACACTACGATTACACTCTTTTAGACACACTCGCAGCAGTGCAAACTGTATACGTCACTGCGTAACAAAAGGATCAACAAAAATAAGGGCTGTGACTCACTGCTTTATTCGGGGATTGGCGCGGTCCTCTTTGCGACTCCGTCCGCGAGAACGTGCGCGTCGCGCTCGCGACTAGGGTTCAAGTAAAAGAAGAAAGGGAGAAAAAAAATGTTGAGAGAAGAAGAGCTGGGAAAAGGGGTAGAGGCGCGAGAGTCGCGCGTGTAAGACGCGCGAATCTTTTACATATGCGGATTTTGCGGCTCGTGGCTAATTGTAATCGCGCATCGAGCGGAGTAACGGCGGAACGACCGATGCGTTGCGCGGTGTTCTCCCCGTTTCTTGCTGGTTACAGCGGGTTTCGCGCATACAGCGGCACCGCGTTGCTCGACTCTTCCCGCGCACATGCCGGCGAGCGAGGCGATCTTGAGCGAGAAGAAGTGGGGCGCTGGACACCGGCGATGATGATGGTCGTTGAATCGATCTGCACTACCGTCTCTCGTAATGGACGAAGACCATGTGTCGGCGTCCAATCCCGCCGCGGTTGCACGAAACGTGCTGCTTTCGCAGAGGGCTATGTAGCATTCGTGTCGAAAACGGCGTCGCGGAACGTTTCTATTTCTCAAATATGCAGCTTCTAATCAGATTCGTTAGACGTGATACTGGGACGAAGAGAGCTTCGGCACGAATTTCGAATCTAGAGCTCGGCGATAGCGAAAGTTCGCGAGAATTGCACACGGCGAATTAGACCGTAAATTCCAAGCTGCTATTAACGGAGCTGCCTTCCGCTTCTCTTCGATTATCCATGAAAGTTGATTAAATCATCGATTCTATTGAAACACGTGGCATTTTGTAGAAAATGCAGTTGGAATACTGGATTCACTTTTACGAAGAAGGTAGATCGTTGCCATTAAACGCTAGTCGATGCCAACACGGAGGGAAGTGAAGGATCGGTTAAATCCTAAAGAACAGCTCTAGAATCTCAGTTAACGTTTACAGAAACAGTCTTATGAAAACGAGTAACAATAATCGTATCTGCAAACCCCTAAACAGTTAGAATTAACCGGCTGTGTGCGCGTCGTCCCGGATTGCAGTTGTCAAGGGCAGGCCAAGTGCGAGTCAAAGTGGGCAAGATCACAGTTTAACGATCCGCGTTGTCGGCCGGATTACGTAGCATATCGAGACTAGTGTAGAATCGCATTCTTATCACGATGTTCAGCGCGGCGCGGAGTGTCGCCGGCTCTCGCACAAAGAGCACTCGCAAAAGTCTTGAACGGACGTCGCTTTTACCGTCGTCAAGTCCCCCAAGTGCACACCGCGCCGACACTTTACAACACGATGAAGATCGGTCGATCAGAAATGATGATCGTCGGTCCTGGTAGCCTCCTCGAAGATGTCGTCAAACACCTTGTCCACGTCGGCGCTGTTGAGGCTCCCCACGGGAATCTGCGGCACCGTCGGGATTGTCAGACGCAGGCTTTCGTCGCATATCCCCGGCATGGTGCGACTCCTGGACAGACCGACAAGGCCCTTCTTCACCGAGTCGCGCGACGAGAAACGTCTGCCCTTGGAGTCCTTCGTCTCCGCGGCGCCGTCGTTCGCCGGACTGTCGAAGTACCTGCGTATCTTGTCCTCCATCTTCTTTACGCTGTCCGAGGACGAGGACGCCTCGTATTGCTTTTTCATCTTGAAGGACGACGGCGACCTCGGCTTGGGCGGTTTCGGAAGGTAGGATCCGGTACCGGCGAGGGATTGCGGCGGCAACTTACCCTGTACCGGGCGCGACGATGCGTGATGACTCCTCGAGAGTGCCAGCTGGTGCCACGACTCGGACTTTGACAGAACGATGGATCTGGACGGCCTGTTGGTGCAGGATACAAGATACTCGTCACTGGAGTCCATCGTGTCGCTCGGGATCGGCGAGTGTTCCTTTTGGATGGGTTTTGAGTGGCCGCCCGGTTCATACTGTTCTCTAAGAGCGGTGATCCGGTTCTTCGCGCTGAATCCGGAGGGTGGTGTTACCGACAGCAAACCAGTGACGACCACCGGTGGCTCTGGTCTTCTCGGAGGCTCCAATCTCCTCGGCGGTTCCAACTTCCTCGACGGTTCCGATCTTCTCGGCAGTTCCGGCCTTTTCGGCGACTCCAATCTTCTCGGCGGTTCCGATCTTTTCGGTGGCTCCGGTCTCTTGGGCAGTTCCAGTCTTTTCGGCGTCTCGGGCGATTGGAATCTTAGAGGTTGATTAAAACTGTTAGATTGATGAAAACTGTTAGGCTGATTGAAATTGCTAGGCTGGTTAACGACAGACGTATGATGATCGTTCAGCATCGCTCGCTCGTTCTGCAACTGACGCACCAGGCTCTGCTGTAGCATGTTGTGTCGACGTATCTCGTCCTCGGTCGTGGTGGTCTCGCTACTGGTCGGTTTGGGATGCGACCAGAGCTGCGAGGGTGAGGAGGAGGATGACGTTCCAGATTCCAGTCTGATTTCGTTGAGTTGCGCCGTCGGAACGTCCGCAGACGCTACGGTCGCAATCGCACAGGTGTACCGCGTGACGACGCCGGTATCCGCGCTGATGTCCTGATTCTGGATATTCTGTTCCTCCGGCAAAACGCCGTCATTTGTACACAAGGGCTTTTCTTTGCCGATTTCATGCGACACGCTCGGCATCCGATCTTCGAATGGATCCTTGTTGGATTTAACATACGGGATATAAGTCGGGTACATTTGAAATTGATTATCAATCGCCGATTTAGGCGAGAAGTAATTTTCACATCGCGGACTCGTTCGGAGGACCGGTTCGCGCTGTTCCGGCAACTGATGGCCGGAAATCGCCTGAAACGGAACCTTCTCCGTGGTATACGGCGCGCAAACGGTGTCTTCTTTGACAAGGTCGCACGGATTCTTGTTCGCTGAGGGCATGTCTTCGTTTCGTGACGTGGTGTCAGTCGTTAAGGCATGATAATTGCGATTGTGGTCCAGAACGAAATGGCTCGGCTCCCCGGCAGGATGATACATCGAGTCCGATTTCGGAACGACGTTGTATTGAGGAGCCGTCCAGTGTTCCTTGGCTTCCACTTCCGACTCGTTATGGGTCTGAACAGATGCGTTATTGTACGCGGACGGCGGTCCCTTTGCGACTCTAGGAACTACTCGAAACACGCGTGCCTCCCCAGGATGACCGTCGTCGTTGACACCCGTCTGTACGGCCACAGACGAGCTACCTTTGAGCATCGCATCGATCGGCGCGTTCACCGCGAATGCAGCTCCAAACGGATCCTTGTCGTTACGCGCTGTGGTTTGCGCTAATTTAAAGGCACTCTTCTCGCTGCGGACATCAAATTTGTCCCGAACTGGTTCCTCAACTGCGCGACGCGGCTCGCTCGGGCGATACTGGACCTGCGGTCCTTTTTCAGGGAACATCCTGAAGGAAATCTTCCCGTCTACCACGCCGAGCTTCTCGTTCAACGGTGCCAAGTTCTTGCGATGCGCGTTCGAGTGCTCGTGGCGCCTGCGAGAATCCTCGACGCTCTTGGCTTCCGGAGCGGCGTTCTTGCCGATGAAGGGCGCGAACTGCTTGCAGAACAGCCGATAGTCGAGCCGCCCGTTTTCGGTCACCATCTTGTTCGATTTGCCTTCGTTTCTGTCGTGTTCGATCCACGGTGGTCGAGGAAAGGTAGACTTCTGAATGTTCTCGTTCGCGTTGTACGACGGCGGTTGGGATTGGTTGCCGTCTCGATCGAACATCTTGGCTTTCTCACGCAAGGAATTTCCGGATGGTGGTGCGTTGTCCCTCTGCCAATGGTAGCCAGCCGGGGACTTTGGTGTACGTGGCTTCTCGATCTTTCGAAACGGCGACGAAGGTGCGTGTCTGAAGCCCGCGTCCGGCTGCGGCACGTTTACGTTTGCGAACGGGAAGCCGTTGTGCGGCGCGCTGCCACTGGCCGGCGTCTTCTTCCTCGCCGGGACTTGGGGGGACGTTTGGGGCGTATCCGAGAAGTGTTTCGCGGTGTTTTGCAATCTCGGTGACAACTTGTCGGCATCGTTCGCGAGCGAGGGCTTGTCGAAGGCGGTCTTGATGTTCGAGAACCGATTGTTCCAATTTTCGTTCGTCTGCGGCATATCCATCGTCTTGTTGTAGCCGAAGGACTTGACAAAGGCGGGCACGGCGTTGCACGCCTGCGTCTCGTTCCGGCTGATCAACGCCAGGAACTTCTTATCGTTCTCCGTTCTGGGTTGGAACGACGGCACGCCGAGATTGGACGCGTTCGCCACGATCTTGTCGCCCACGTTAATGGGACGTCGCAGGACCACGCAGCCGGGATTGTCGTAACCGAAACTATCGGTCTGCAACTTGAGGTAGCTCGGTATGTCGATGGTATTGGCGCGCTTGATCTTTGACTTTTTCGCCGCGAACTTGTTGCTGCATTTACCGGCGCTGATCAGTTCCGCGCGTTGCCGAAGCGCCGCCGCGAGTTTCGTCACCCGGCTCTGCTCCTCGCTCGCCCTCTTGATCGCGGTTTCCTCGTCGTCGCTCACCTTCTCTTGATAGCCGTCGACGCTGTCGCGTTGCCGGGTCTGGGTATTGGATTCGTTCGCTGTTCTGGGTGCGACCACCGGCCGATCTGCATAACCGATCTGCGACGGAATCAGCGGCCGATACGCACCGGCGTCCTTGTTCCTGTCGCGCAACGACTGACGCTGATTAATCACGTCCTTCGTGTACTTGTCGTGGATCTCCTCCACGTGCGGCCTCTCGCCGCTGGTTACGTTACGCGACGCGGGCAGCGGTGGTTCGGGTCGTACAGCCGGGAACACCTGGTCGTTCAGCCTCGCCAGGTCCGCGCTGCTCTCCTCCAGCTGCCTCCTCGCGCGCGCGATCTCCTCGGCGGAGACGCCGATGGTGTGTCTGACGGGGCGCCGTCTTCGTCCGGGCGGCGCGCCGCTACCCTGCGCCGCAACGTCCGCCGTCCTGTCGGCCTCGCCGCTACTCGGCTCCCTTTCTTCCGTCGGCACCTGCAGCCGCGACAGCAGGCTCGACACCAACCGTAGGAGGTGTAGCTTACTCGTGGGGTCCGACACTCCACCGTGCTTGGCGAGGGTCGCGACGTCCGTGCGCTCGAGGGTCTCGCGCAAACGGGAGAGCGCGGTCTGGATGTCCAACAGCAGCAGGTCCTCCAGGAACTTGAGCTCGTCCTTCCTCGATACGGGCACGTCGTGGTTGCAACCGAGCAACGCCTGTTCCATGGAACGGCGCGCGCAGGTTTGGTCGCCGAGGCCGTCGGTGCCGGCGCCCACGCCGACGCCGACGCCGGGCTCGTCGCCGCCTCGCCGGCAACCCGCCGCCAGGGACAGCTCGAGCGCCTCGCGCAGACGTTCTACCAGTACCGGCAATGAATTCCACTCACCAATTGCCGCGCTGGGACCGCCGCTGACGCGACGCTGCTGTCCGTCTCCGTCGCCGACGGTGGTTGCCAGTGGCACCCCTGCACCCGGCTCCGCCTGCCTCGCGGCTACCCCCGACACCAGCACGCCGTCGTCCGACGACGCGCTCCTCGTGACGGTCGCCAGCTCGGCTGTAGAGAAACAGACCGGATGATAGCTCAGTCATTCGTATAATCGTATTGAATCTATTTCATTAGGTGAAAATTTAGATTGTTTATAACCGAAGTGATACTTTTCGCAATAAATACGGAGATTTTAATGCGAGGCTCATTAGCGTCAAAAGTCAAGTCGATTTAAAGTTTACATGGATTTACTATTCCAATAAAAAGTTGCGTTTTAAGAATTGTCGCGCAATTTACTGACTGTGAATGGGAAAAAGTGTAGAAAGTTCACACAGAAATATTGTTATTAAGATACCAAGATCCTCGAGAAGTGACATCTTCTCCAATTAATTGTATTAGATTATTTAAATTATGTAACTTATTTATTAGATTATTTAAATTATCTAATCTATTTGTTACATTATTTAAATTATCTAATCTATTTATTAGATTATTTACGGTGTAACTCATGTGTAAATCATATATCAGCTTTGCTAGACAGATAAACGTACAACTCTGTAACGTTGGGATAAAATTACGCTTACGCGCAGGTGTGAAAACGCATGTCTACTTACTATGTTTTCGGACTACGTGGAGAAAATATACCAACGGCCCACAAAATACTGCTTCGCTAGTCGAATAGCGGAAGAAAACTCGCTGCTTTTCTGCCAGAACGATCGCTATTTTTAATCCGCGATTGAAGAGCCCGAGCGTAAATCTCGACAAGTGGTGCTTCTCGAACACTGAATTATGTACATTCGATTATTCGCGTCGGCTGTTTACGCATACTCGCGTCTTGCTTCCTGAATTTACAACCATCTGTCGTTTTAACCGAGACACACGCTCTGTCGTCAAGGTCGTTCGATAAAAACCTCCGACATTCCCCTAGTAGCACAATATTGGGAAATAATATAAATCTAATATTCCCAATATTGATACAATGTTAGACTAATGACTAATATTCATATTACGTCCAGTGAGAAATGATTCGTCGATCGATGTCGAATGGACGAGTCCTTTCTCGGTAGACATTGCTAAATATCGGCCAATGCACTTCCATTACAAATCTAATGTTACATAATTATTATCGTGTAATTTACACTTTTTCCATAGCCAATAATGATCTTACATTGGAAGACGTTGGCTAATGCCTATCCAATATAACAAATGTGTCTGTTCTTTTTAACTGATGGCTGCACTAGTTCACAGTTTATCTTCTTCCTTCTATTGAAAAGAGAAAGATAAATTCTGAACTGGTGCAGCAAGTTCAACTAGAAAGACCCAAATGTTGGGCCAATGTTTAGCCAATGTTTATCCAATTGGTCTGCTCTTTCGAGCTGGACTTGCTGCACCAGTTCAGAGTTTACCTTTCTCTTTCCAATGTAGATGGAAGAAGATAAACTGTGAACTAGTGCAGCCAGTTCAGCGAAAAACAAACAGACACAATGTTTAGCCATGTGTACTGTGCTACTAGGGTTTACGAGAAAGCACCGCTTGTGTCGCGCGTTTTGCTCTCGAATTTGTCGCATAGATATATCGCGTAACCGGCAACAAGACGCGCGGATTACTCTAAAAGCGTGAATTGTTCCAGCCTAACGAAACAACGTCAATGGCTGCATTCAGCAGAAAAAGCAGCTTCGCAACTGTTGTAAAATTCGTGAATCTGATTGGCGTATGCTCTTAAATTCGCTCAAGATCAAAAGAAGACGCCAATCAGATTCACGAATTTTACAGTTGCAAAGCGGCTTTCTCCGCTGAACGCAGCCGGTGGCAAGTGGTCGCTGCGTAAAACACTGTTCCCGACGTTCGCACAACTGAAGACAACACCGTTTTCCTACCGAAACGCGATCGCGTCGGCTCGCGAAAGGGAGTGAATTTTGACAAACGATACTCCTCCGCGTTTAAGCCGGCTCGAGGTAGAGGAGAGTTAGAACTCGCGATATCACCGCGCGCGCTTCCCAATGCGTAACTCGCTTATCGCTCGCGCGAAGAGGCACCGCGGATTGTCGGGACCTCGCACGTCCGGCCGCCTCGGCACGTCTCTCTTCGGCGCGTCAACGCGCCGCGCGTTTTAAGAGCCGCGCGAACCGCGGGGAGCGGCCCGCGGGACGCGCGAGGCAGTTAGTTAGAAGCATTGTAAAACAACCGGTTTCGCGCGGGCGCGACAATCCGTCCGTGCGCGTCCGCGCGCCCGCCGTGCGAATCCGCGGACTTTTCGATCGCCCTCCCCCCCTGGAAGGCGTCCGTTCCTTATCGCACCGTGAATCCGCCTCCCCCGAGGACCCGCGACGATCGGACGGTCGCGCGAATCGGGCGGGCGCGGCAACGATGAGTTTTAACGCGCTTTGGAGCACAGTGTTTTTACCCGATTGCGAGAAGTCCGCCACTATCGTACCGCTACTGCCGCTGCGCACGGATTTCTCCGCGATTCGCGAAGAGAAAGAGAAAGAAAGAGAGCGCGAGCGGAGATCGCGAGCGAACGCGCGCGCTGACCGGCTTCGGCTATCGCGCGCGCGCTCGCTTTATTTAAAACAACGTACGGGGATTCTCCCGCCGCGGGGATTTATTTTCGGTCGCTCGTTCGACGCCTGTGCAGCTGCCGCGCGAAGCGAAGCGAAGCGGGGCGAGGCGAGGATCTCCGCGCGCGCGCCGCGAAACTACCCGCGGATCGCGAACGCAGAAAATGCCCGTGCGTTTCTTCGCCACGCGATTTTGCAGCGGGTATCTAATAACAGCCGCGCCTTGTCTGCGCCATTAATCACGTTGTTGCGTTGTTGTTGTACCGCGGCGCAACCGCGTGTCCTTTGCGCGTTTTTATTTTTGGAGTCGAAGACGAGGGGGGAGGTTGCGAAACAACGTCGGCACCGAGACGGCCTGACGCTACGAATTGACGAGAACGACGCCGTTCTCCCTTCGCGCCCGAAACCCCCACTCTCCTCGCCCTGTTTTTACTCGACCGAAAATTGCCTCTTAAGAGGCAATCCGGAAATCAATTCCGCCTTATCCGTTATTTTGCTTACGAACGGGATAAGGTAGCGAATGTGCGCAACAGATGCATAACATTGGTTGCACCCCAGTTGCCGCGTCCCACTTTGCTCTCCACCGCCCATTCCATTTCTCTTTCCGCATGGAGAGGCCTCCGCAGCCTTCTTTTTGCGGACCGTAAACTTGTCGCGCGTCAGACAAGCGACATTTCTTGATCTGCCCGAACGGAACCGGAGATTTTCAAAATTGCCGCGACGACACAGAGATCCCTCGCTTTGTACGACGCTTTCTTAATGCACTCACGTCCAGCCCAAGGCGTTTCTCTTTTCCGCTGGGACTTCGTGTTCAGTTTTTCTGCTCTCTTTCTCCCCGCATTATTTCATCTTCTCTTATTCCGTTCATTGTCCCGGTCCACGCGTATCGTCTATTTTTATATTCTTGTCTCTCCTCTCGTCGCCCCCTGCCTCCCGGCTCCCTCTCGTTTTTGCCAATAATTCTATTTTTGAGAGCGCCACTAGTCTGCGTTGTGCGTAACGGATATTTCATATTCCGGGAATTTATATCGGGCATTTCCATTGTAGTGTCAGGTAGCTGTGTAATTGTATATCGCGCCGCGCGGGAGCGTAAGATTTGTAAATAACGCGGGAACCCTGTAGCGCGCGACCGAAATAGTTCGCGCGTTTAGATTTCCTTGAAGCGTACGCGCGCGAAACGCAGATCGCTGTATATCCGCGCCGGACTATCCGCTGACGTCGCTATTCAAATAAACGCGTGAACGTCTATGCGAATAATGGTAGCGCGAACGCAAACACACGTCGACGACTTGGTGAGCGAGGCCGATTGGTACCGACAAGCGCGACGGGGTAAACACGCGCGGTGCGTGAGTCCGTGCGTAATTTCTTTCAAATTGATAGAATTTCTATTTTAACCGGCCGCGGGATGTCCCAGAAACGCCGAACTTAATTTCACGCCAACGAATTTCCAGCTTTGCATCGAGGTAGCGAGCGAGAGTTCATTTTCCTCGACTGAAGGGCCAAACCGGAAGTGAGCAGAATCCGCGTTCTCAATAGTTGAGGAAAAACGCGGCCCTTTCCGCGAATTTCTCACGACACTTAGGTCCGGTTTCACCAAACGTCGCTTTACTTTAATCTTAGTTTAATTCACGTTTGTCTCTCTCTAAAGCAACGGTTGGAAAGAGACAAAGAACGAATTAAACTAACAAGTGTAAGCTTAAAGTTAAGCGACGTTGGTGAAACCGGGCTTTCCCTTACGGAACAAAACACTCAAGTTTTGAGTGTTAACACTCGATTGTCCGCATTTACTCTCAAATTTGGGCGTAAGCACCCAGATTTAAATGTTTACAAAACTTGAGTGTTTTTTCCGTAAGGGTTGGACTGCTTTCCTTTTAGAGCACACATTTTTTACACAAATCGACACACGACTCTTTCCATTTAGAATTTAATTCAAACTCAATCGACACTTTACGCCTCTGCTCGGGAGGAGACCCAGCGAGAAATGACTCGTCAGTCGAGGTCGAAACGATGTCGAGTCGGCGTCGACGCCGTCGAATTGACGTCGATCGACGAAAGATTTCTCACTGTGGAGTCGGAGTGTGTTTTTGGCCGAAGAGAACGCATCCGCTCCGAGTGTTTCGATAGAATCTTTTGTCGGTACAATCTTTTTTCGATAGAATCCATCTCTTAAAACCTTTTTCTTTGAACCTTTGCCGTTTAACTGTGACCACCTGTTCTCGGGTCTGTTAACTCGTGTCGATTTGTGTCTCCTAAAAGGAAAGCAGCCTTAAGTATAATCAAATTGTATTGTTTATCTAGATACAGCGCGCTTTAATCCCTGTCCCGAGTTCAATTATACCGCGGTGTATCTAATGTTGGAAGGAGGTAACGAAAAACAAGATGGCACAGGACCAAATTTTCAAATTCCCAGAAAACAGAGAGTGTGCCTGCGAATTCTGGCGCACCATTTCAGCGATATACTTTGCTACAATGTACCGCTACCCCGAATATGTTACAAATACGTTCGTAACATTTTCGAAATCATTTAGCTCTTGACATTATCGAATTTTATGAGTCAAAAGTGTATACGATGCAAATTTGGATTTAACGGGCCTGGATCGTAGCTCTTCTCGGTCCAACGTTAATAAATGCATTAATTTTAATCGCTTTAATTGCGTTGTTTAATCGCTTAATTATATAATAGTTGTCCCGCGTTGAATCTTCCAACACTTTGGCGTTTAATGATTTCCTCGCGCAAATACTTTCATATTCGAGCTTACTAAAAATACTCGGATTCTCTCTTAGGCCCGGTTTCACCAACGTCGCTTAACTTTTAAGCTTAGCTTCATTCGTTCTTTGTCTCTTTCCAATTGTTACTTTAGAAAGAGGCAAACATGAATTAAACCGAGATTAAAGTTAAGCGACGTTTGATGACACTTTACTAAACTTTACTTGATTGATCGAAGTGCGCGTCACCAACCTGGGGCCGACGTTTCTTCTTCTTGCGTCTCTTCGCGACCCGGCGACTCCTTCGTGTCTCCTGCCTCCTTAATTTCCTCTGGTTCTTTCTCCTTTACTTCTTCTCGTTCCTTCTCCTTAACTTCCTCTCGTTCCTCTTCCGACTCCTTCGTAGACGATTTTGCCGACAGCTCGGAGGTATCCGACTCGTCTATCGTGCTCGCTACCTCATTGCTGACTTCCGCTGTTTCCGTGGCCTCATCTTGAGTGTCGTCCTGCTCCGACGCGTTCTGCGAATCTGCAAAAGCGAGATGGAAGATAATAATTTATTTTTTAATTTATTATGCTTACTCCATGCCTAGCAGCTTTGGATAACGGTTGCGGTTATACATTTATAATCGTGTCAGTATGGTTTACATTATTGTGTTTTTATCGTTTCGTAAGTGGAAGATAATCGTTCGGCAATACAAGCGTATGTACGTTAATCGGAAAAAGATAAGAAGCGATCATCCGCAATGAAAGATGTCTCTTTTCGATGATGAGTGAAACCAACGGGGCTTGAAAGATTAAAGTCCTCGATGCGTTAGTGGACGAAGTTTATGCGTCATATGGCGGAGAATGCGTGATATGTTCAACGATAATGTTGATGGTTTAAAACCGATAGTGTCGGAAATTTCTACTTTTGCCAATTTAGCATTAAAGTAGGTCCTTTTAAGTGGGAGCTAAAGTAAAATTTTGGAATTAAAGATTCAAGGGAGCAGTAAAAATATAATCATCAAAGTAGGTTATTGTTGATATGCGTAGGTGTATAGATCAGCCAAGTAGGTGTAAATTATCCTTAAAAGTGACAAAATAGTATCAAAATTTCGACTCGGGACGGCAGTAAAATATTTTTAGCAAAACATGATTAGCTACGGTAGCGAAAATTTGTCTTTTCAATGTATGTAACTCAAAAAGACTGGCAGTTACACAAAATCAGATGCAACGATTTCCTATTAACATTAAAAAATGTTCCAATAATTTCAAGCATCGTGTTCGAGAAAAAAAAATCTATAAAGTGACAGGATGAAAATGTATTTATATATTTTTCTACTTCTCAGTTCTGTCGACAAGAGCAGAATATATGATTCTTATTATTTTTGGCCGTTTCGCAGAGAGGCAGAGTTTTATAAAGATCGATGACGTAGCTCGGCGAGCGCTTCTTGTTAATAAACATCGTCAGTGCAGCGGCGAACACAGCGGCATTATATATCGCGGAAATGCGACAGGATGTAAACTGTTTGCACCCCCAGAGGCAGTAGACAGAGGTACGTTTTGATTGTGCGAGAATGCGGTCGTCCAGAGTCTTTTTGGTTAATACGCTCTGCATTCCGTTACACATTACGTTGATCATATTGAACATTACGTTTTTGCACGCATACGCTGAATTACGCTCGTTCCCGTGACTTCCTCCACTGACACTCGTTTATCTATCTACGATGATACTCAAGCAACATGGTCGTGACAGAGCTCGTAAAGGGGCCCTCACCTTCTATTCCCGACATTTCGGCACGCCGTCTCGACTGGACGCCTAGAAAAGTAAACACGATTATTAGAAAACGATGATATTTGCAATTTTATGTTTCTTGCCGATAATATAAAAGTAAAGAAGATTCTTATTTACTCGATGTTTTATTTAAAAATATCGTAGCCACAAGATTCTTTATTCTTCACTTAAACTTTCAATTTAAAAAATATTTTCAATTTCCTGATATTTTTATTCATGTTTCGTTGTTCCCGATATTTTTAAATAAAACAGCGACTCGATAAGAATCTTTTAAATTTTCAATTTAAGCGAACTCAACGATATGCTTCGCTAAGGCCGGTATTCGTAGTCGATTCTTATATCAACATCATCTTAAATAATGCTTAAGATGTTAACGTGGCCCTGTGATTGGTTTACAACCAGCAAGACTTTGAGATGATAATACGGCTCTGTGATTGGTTTACAACACCTTAAGACGCTATGAATACCGACCTAAATCATGTTAATTTGGCACTTACGATATAAGGCGATATCCTTGTTATCTTACAAGATTGCAATTTTACTTTATTAACCATATTTTTCTTCAAATTAGAAACCCAATTCTTTTGTACATGCCGTGTGTCTTGTGCCGTCAATATATTTTGACGAATATAATTTTACGATTGAAAAACGATTAACAATAAGACTTCGATCTTGAGATTTAATTCAGAGATACGATCGCAATGAATCTGATGATCAATGATCATACGAGGCATGCGAGGCGGCAGGGATCGGAACCGGTTTGCGGTTCAGCTGGTCGCGTGGCGCGCGAATCAAACGCCTACCTTCTTATTTTACGGCGTTCCCTAAATCGTTCCCAGATTGAGAGACTTGCTCATTATCGAGAACAACTGCGGCGGAAGAGGAGCGAAATCGAAGACACGGTGCACACGCGTGGTACACGGCGCTCGTTCAAACGAGGCAACGTTGTCGGCACTTTCGAGGCTTCGTGGGCCGTTTCGCGCGAAAATAGCTTTGACCCGTTTTTCGAACGTTCGGAAATTAGGAAGAAGCGGGCTAGACAGCGCGCTGATTTGCACGCGGGACGACCATGATAGGTAGGCGGTAGTGGCGATCGCGGTGTGTGCCACGAGGTCGCACTTTATAAATAGGCCGGGCGAGTTGCGGCGTATAGGTAGACGCCTCTCCGAATGCTACCGCGAGGAAGTGCTCGCGTTTCGCTCGTCACAGAGATTCCTCGTCGAGATTACCACGCGTGATCTTACGAGCTCTAACGGTGACTGAATGGGATCGTCGGAGGAAATCGATCAAACAGGAGGATTTCAACTGAAGGAACTTTCAGTTCGTCGACTTGTTTCCCTTCCATCCTTGTTAACTCTATCGATTCTTTTGATCGCGCTGAAAAGTCGTTAAGAAATTTCGTGTTTAACTCGAAATTTTTCTCAAAGTTTGAGAAATATCATGTCTTCGTGTAAATCAATAAATTTGTCTGCTCAACACAATTTCAGATTCATCTTTTTTTTAAACAACGTCAGTGTTTTCTTGACCACACCTGGCATTTTTAATAATACAGAAAATTTATTGCGAAAATATTACCTCAGCCAGGGTTTGAATCTGGACCTCCCCTACACTCTAGGCGGGCGTCTCACCAATTCGACTACAGAGGCATATGATAATATTTGTCGCAGTAACAGTATAAAGATGTCTACGCGTCTATTTCGACTTTTTTCGCAATAAATTTTCTGTATCATTAAAAGTGCCAGGTATGGTCAAGAAAACACTGACGTTGTTAGTTATCGCTGGCGACATTGAAGAATTCTTATTAGTTAATCTTTTTAATTTAAAAAAGGAAATAGATTGTGAGTTGAATTGTTCCTTTATTTGATTTGGCAAACAGTTCTTACGAAACTGATGAAAATGCAGACGAGCGAATGTCCAAAAGAGAATGTCCACTAGAGAGTGAAATATATTTTGAATATATTAATACACTTTTAATCTATAATAATATATTTAAAATTTATGTAATTGTACCCCAGTGAAAAATGATTTGTCGAAACGATGTCGAGTCAACATCGACATTATCAAATTCGACGTCGATTTGACATCAATTTGACGGTGTGGATATCGATTCAACATTATTTCGACATCGATCGACGAGTCATTTCTCGCTGGAACACATACATATACTCTTATTCGTTTTATAAGTTCTCTTAGTATCTCGAAAGACAGATCAAGTATAATAATTTATTTTCTTATCTGTTTCGATAGTACCCGTTACTTTTTTTTTTTAAATAGACAAGTAGCTTGATTTGATGCCACTTAGCTCTCTTTGTCCAGAATTGTTAGACGCGAATCGCCTGTATTTCATCTGACGTCAATCTGATTGCACCCCACTGTTTAATCCCATTGCATCCTTCTGATTTGCCGTTACCATACGTCCCGAACGCGCAGTCGTGACTTTTAGTAAATGATTCTATGTGGCAGCACGCCAACGATCACTTTACCATCCTGTTACTTGAAGCTCGCCGACTCACGACATGACGGCCTCGTCGAATTTTCGCTTCGCCGACGGTCACGTATTTTCGGATACAGGAATGCAGTTTCCGTAGACCGCGCTCCCGTTTTCGGACTTGGTGAAATTGCCGAAAAGCGTTTCGTAAAACCCGCGAGAAAGCGCCAGAGAAACTAAATCTTTCCTAACTCTTCAGAATTATTTCGATGTAGTGTATAGATGTAATTATAAATATAATAACATTCTTTTAGGACACGATAACATTCAATTCAATTGCTTCTTTTTTCTTTTTACATTGAAGGAAAAGAAACAATGAATACTATCGGCACGAATTTTATAATAGATATTATTTTTAAAAAATAAATACCCGTATATAAAGAAGTTTTGGGTATTTTGTACGTGTGCCAGAAGCAGCGACGTATGTGGAGTAAAAATAACGTTTATGAACTACAAATTGTTGGCTTGCAATGTACAAGACTTCCGAATTGCTTTTGAACGCTTCCCGTAATTGCTTCTTATCAGAAACTCGGCATGAAAAATTATTTCAACATGATAAACCATCTCCCCCATAATCCACATCATAATTCCATGGTTAACTCTTTCGAGATTCCCGAATGTGTGTACCACTAAATTTCTCCGAAAATGTACTGAAAATTAGTATAATTAAAATTAATCTGCATTGTAGGTACATACATCAAGTCGAAAAAGCCTTCTATAAACTTACCACCGTCACGTGGTCTAATGTTATTCTTTTATCCCACTTCCGTTTCATTTTTAAGAAATGTATTAATCATTCAATTTTCATTTTACCTTTATTGCTACAGACGCACGCACAATAATATTTTAATTCCATATATAAAATTAATCTTATGGAAGGCCAAGGATAATAGATTCTTCGCTTCAGTCGTCGTAATGACACCGAATGTTATATTCCGAAACAAAAATATCAACAGTTACATCGAGGAATTCAGAATAGCCGTCGATTTTACGAGAACGCGTCGTCAACAATTGCAAAATCCAAATGTCACCAATTGCCTGATCGTATCCGAGGCGGATTAATTGCTGTTCCGGGAGGGTTTCGGAAAGTGCGGAAAATGCCGAGATCTCCGATCCAGTAAACACCGAGTACCAGCTGCATTGTATCCATGTCATAATTTCTCACTCAACAATGTAAATGTAACGTAAATGCGATGTAACTGATGCTCGGTGTTTACCGGGGAGGAAAGGATACGAAAGGGCTGATTTTACCTTTAAGGATCGGAGGACCAGCTTCGGGTGGCAGTAGGAGGCCCAAGCCCTCGGGAGACTGCAGCGAGCGGCCGTCTCGCCACCACCGAACTCTCGTCGTTCCGGTGGTTATTGCTGGGCGACGGTGGTGGTGGCCGGCGGCACTGGATGATGCTCCGCTATCAACGCCGCCGTTAAAAGCACAGCGTCACCGGGCCCAAATTAGACGACCCGAAATAGCGGAATTATTGGCGGCAGTATAGCATAGCCGGCTTCGACACGGCATACCGCGGTACCCGGCCTCGGAGAACGAGCGGAATACGGTCCGACACGCTTCCGCTACCGGTATATGCGACTCCGATGCGATTCGACGCGACAGTCGTTCTGGCATCGGCAAATCTCAGGACGTCGCGACGTGCTAAACGTTCTCTTGTGTACTGAAGAAAGTGCAAGTGATATGTCGTTCTATTCAAGAGAAACAGAACCCGTGTCAGAGATTGCTGGGGATAATGTTCGCAAGAAGTCGTGTATTACAATTGATTAAATGTTGACGTAATTGTTTCCGAATTGTTAGAACTCTTTGTGATTTCGAATAAATAAAAGATTATAAACATATGTATCTATTTTAATATTATGAAGTAAGATTTTAATATCCCGAGAGCTTCAGTTCTTAATTTTAATTTAATTCTTTACTTTATGTGGAATAAGAAATTACGAGTTCTTTTGGATTATTTTCGAAATCATCAAGATTATTGCAACAGAAATTGTAACACACGTAAATATTTCCCAACGTATTATCAAAATAATATATCTATATATATCTATGTAAATCATTTTCTTAAATGTTATTTTTTAATCACTTTACTTTCTTCCTATAAGAATGTAGAAGTAAGCGTCACTTAAATAATTTTCTGATTACTCGCGGAAGCTCGAGTCATTTCTTCAGCATTTACTTCTTTAAATTTTCTAACAAATTCGTTTATATAAAATAAAAACAAAATTTCTTTATATCTATCGGTTTATATTAAAATAAAGTTTGCAGCGATAACCTTTTCCCTCTTAATTCAGATCGTTTGTAAGTCGGTCGAAATTCGCTAATAAACTCGTAATTCTATTTTCATGACCGTAAACCGAGTCATCAGCCCACGGTATATCCAAGTGCTGGCAGTCCAAATCGCCCCTGCAACTATTCGGGAATATTTCGGGAACTTCGGAAGAGCTCTCGTCCGTTCGCCACGAAAGTTACCTCGTTTGCCGGCATCGATGTCACCCGCATGCCATCTCGCGTGCCACGCGATCCGTACGTTCGCACACTTCGTCATTGCGCGCGCCGTCATATGGAATCACAGATGGCCGATTCATCGAATAATAAAAAAAAGAAGAAAAGAATAAGCGCTCAGTAAGGATGGCGAGATCACCTCATTTAATCATGAGCCGACTGCTACCCAACGAGAAATGACTCGTCGAATCGATGTCGAAACGGTGTTGAATCGACATCGACACTGTCAAATTCGACGTCGATTGGACATCAATTTGACAGTGTCGATGTCATTTCGACAAATCATTTCTCACTGGGTAGTTTTATACAGTCATAAGTAGAGGGAAACGATTTCCAGTCAGAACACTAACGTTGAATCAACGTCGAATCGACGTCAATGGGAACAAAATCGCGTCCCAATCGTCAGTTTTCAAAAATACTTAAAAGTTTTGAAACTTTATTTTTTATATTAAATTTTGTATTAAATAAGTTAACTTGGCAGTTCTCTCTAATAAGATGTTAAAAGTATTCAGAACGTTAACCGTAGTAATTTAATACAGAAAAATCAAGTTCCAAAATATAATCTTCGAAAACTGACGGTTGGGACGCAATTAAATGCCGACATGATTACGATTAATTTTTTACTTATGTTTAACTTGAGAGAAAAAGAATTTGATTACGCCAAACCGATGTTCTTTAACCAGACACTGATAAGATGTATTTAACTTAAAAGGGGAGCAGCAAAAGTCGACCCGGAGCGAACGGGAGAATCGGATCAGCTGATCCGACGTAGGCCTTTCTCGTCGAGTCGTTCTCCGTCTCTCCTTTCTCTCTCGTTCTCTCCCGCTGATGACCATCGCGGTGACAGCCCCACCCGCGGCATCACCTTCTCTTTCTCTTTCTCTCTCTCTCTCTTTCCCGCCGAGGTAATGCACGAGGTCGTTTGTCCGTTGGTGGAAACCACTTTCCAAGCGAAGCCTGTTAACCCACTCGGGGCCCCAGTACACTCGCCGCCTTCGGTCCCACATGTCGCACGGTGCGCGAACGCGCTTTCGACGCATGCCGAGGACTTCGCAAGCGTTTTGGCAACTCCGATCTTGAGCCGAGCCTGCTGATCATAGGTAAAGTCCTCTCGAGGACAGAAAACCATCCGGGAGTCAATGGTGCGCGTCAAGGCCGGCGGGAGACACGTGCTTTTTTTCGTTCGCGCCTATGGCTGTGAGATTGCACTTCTGTAAAATTGTATCGGAGCAACTGTCATCAATTCGAACCTTCATTTTTACCCGCGGTGATGTCACCCGCAGAGATTTATCGGTGTTCCTTCCAAATGATAAAAAATTAAAACGATACAAAGTGTCCAGCACCGTCCAGAAGTGATCGTCTCAGAGTCTACGCTGCCTGCGCTTTTTATCGCTAGTCGCATTCAATTTTCTTTTCAAATAAAAATGACCGTGTCTCGGGATAACATGAAAGTAGCATACAATACGAAATGTTAAGTCGCTCGCGTACTCCACAATTTGCTTTGCCGGAAGCAAAGCGATCGAAGGTGGTAACGCAATCTTTTCGTTCGGGCGGCCCAGATTCCGGCGAGCCGGAACCAGCTGATCCGGGAAGATGAAGGGATGGTTCGATGCCTTCCGCAGCGACGGCGGCCCGACGCTCTACAGCTACAGCAACCGCACACCCGTCACCGGTGACGTGCCCCTGGTTATCGTATTCGTGATATTCGGCACCCTGTTCACGGCGTTTCTAGTCATATTCCCGGGCGTCAGGAAAGAGGTGAGCAGTTTTCCCGCTCCTCCCGTCGTGTCCGCTCGTGACCGACGTTTTAAGTCAATTACGAGTTTCTGGCGTGTAAACCTGGTGTTTTTCTCCCGCCGCAGCGGTTAACCACATTTCTCACGGTTACCCTGAGCCTCTTCGTGGGTGCGACGATTCAAGGTTCGTGCACTTTTGTCTACTTTCCAAGTCAAGGGGCCTTGGCTGCCAGTGGCGTAACTAACCGATTGGCCTCGCGGAGCTCGAGTCGCGCGAGAGCTCGGCGAGAGCGACAAAAGGAAGAAGAGAAGGAGGGGAAAAAAAATAAAAGAAACAGAAGAAGAAATCAATAAGGAAGCAAAGAAAGTGAAACTGTAATTGAATGGACTCGTCTGCATGTTTTGTAGCACTGAATCGTGTTATCTACCTGCATTTCGTTTTTCCTCGACGTGCGGTGTATTGTTTATTACTTTTCAACGCGAAAGTTCGGGGAAGACGTAGTGCGAGGTAATCGAGATCGGAAATTAGTTAGAGCAGAGTTGAACATTGGTTACGCCACTGGCCGCTTGTAGTATCCGCAATAAACCGCACTGTTTAACGCTAAAGACGCTTCCTCGGCAGTCAAATAAAGTTGCGAAATCTATCCCCGGGATGATTAATCGGGATTAATCGCAAACATAAGGCCGCGAACGCGCGAATGAATAACCGTTGTGCTCTCTGTGTGCGCGTAGTGGCGCAATACGGCTCATCCTGGCACACGAGCTCCGCTACCATTGTCAGCTCTTACAGCGCTTTCTCCAGGCATAAGGCAACGGCCGACATCGGCGGTTACATCGGTTTGATGCACATCAATATAACGTACAGGTGTAAGTTTCAGTAAAGAAAGCTAGATATATAAATCCATTTACACGCGCTTCCGCGTTTTAAGCCACTGAACCGTGACCGATCGAATCCGACGAGAATAAATTTGAAAAACAAGACTGAAATTTGCAATTTGCAGTGAGAAAATGATTCGTCGAAACGATGTCGATGGACGACGAGTTTCATTTCTCGCTGGGAAATTGCAATTTCCGAATCGCGTTCGCCACGCGTTCTACCTGCGTCAACTTTTTATCGTTGCAGTATCGCCAGATAGCGAGCAATCGAGTAGCGGCGACGTAGAGTACAATGAACGGTTCTGGTGGCGAAGTTCCGGCGAGATGACCAGCGCCTTCAAGCAGGCCCTTTACCAGGGCGCGCCGTTCCCCATCGTCTCCTTGGCCGAGTACTTCAGCCTTCATCAGGAAGGTTTCTCCTGGGGCTCGCGGTATCGCGAAGCTGGATACTACGCCTCGATAATGCTTTGGTATATCACTTCCGTGACGAACTCTCTGAAAGTCAATTGGTCGTGCAAAAGCACAGACGAAACACATCTTACGAGCAAAACTCAGGCAAATCTCGTACAAGTTTGCGTGCATAAGACAAAATTTGCGCACAAGAATTGTTATCTGGATAATCTAATGTAATCTGATCATACAACATAAAAAAGATCTATTATTTTAAACGGAGCTTTTTTTTCTTGTGCAGGACCTCCTTCGCCTCGTGGTTAATGACGAACTTGTTACTTATGGTGGTACCGCGGTATGGGGCATACGGCATGATCTTTACCGGTTTGTGCATGCTGCTGACGAACCTGATCTACACGGCTCTTTTGCCATGCGAGCCTCTGATAGCTCACATCGAGGGCTCGATCCTCTCCTTCAACCTAGGCTGGAACTACTGGTTGGTGTTGTCAGCCGGTTCGTGTCCTTCCGTCGAAACGACTTGATTGCGCTTCGTCAATTACATACGTACGTAATCGCGATTCCTTTCTTCGCAGGTGCCGCGTGTCTCTTCGCGGGGCTCGTAATTACGGCTATAGACATGATCTTCCCTCATCAATTCTCGACCATACTCGAGGTCGACTACGACACGCCGTATGACAGGCATGTCATTATAGAGGAGAGCTTCGATACGCGCAACGTCAGGCGGAAAGTTCCCAAGATCGAGGACTCGTTCGGAGATCGAATAATGAGGTTCGCGTTACGATCGTGTCTCTTAATCGGATTTAACTGAATCGTGCTTCCACCTCTTGCGTTCTATGGCTTTTACAATGTTTCAGTCAACTGTCGTCCAAACTTCAGAATAGGCACGCCACTAAGGACGACACCGAGGGTGTCATTAATCGGGGCTATACGTCGCACGAGCTGTCTGAATTCCCGCAGGAAATCGCCGACGAGCCCAGCAAGAGTAACTGGTCGTATCCATTCCCGCCAGCCACGCGCAGAACCGTTAATGGCTAATGCATTGCCCGAATGTTGTGGACAGTTGCGATACTCGTCGACTTTCCCCAACGCCATTAACAACATTTAGACATGCATTTCACTATATAAATATTATTTAATGACATGACAACTATTTAATAAAAAAAAATAAATTTAAACAACCCTGACGTAAATTATTTGCGGAAAACCACTCGCATTGCAATTATGAGTGAAAATTTCGTAATGAAATCGTGATAAATTACAACGAAGCGACTAAATTCTTTTGCACATTAGACTCGGGAAGATAAAAGGAGAAAAGGGCGATAGAGATCCTTTTTGTGTGTTCATAAATAAGAAATGTAATACTCATGATAGATAATAAATAATGAAAAGCAGCGCTTCAGCGCGCATAAATATGTACATTCTGCAGCAAATCGTCGCGATTCACGATGGAGGGTTGTCAAACACCGTTGACAGTCCGTTATCTCGTGCGAAACGGGGAGCAGTGTACCAGACTAGCCGAAGTTCTCGAAGTGATGAATGAAGTACGGCAGACGCCGCGTTTTGTTGACCTCGTCGCAGCCCGACATGACGCTTTTCGTCAGAGGACGCGGTCCGCAGCTAAATACTCCTATTTTACTGACCTGCGGACATCGGTATCTCGTTCAGCGTACGATTGCAGCGTGTTTTCAAAAATAACATCAAACGTGCGCGTTATATCCAGGCCGCTCAAAAGCACGAAGGACGTATCAACTCTTCGGGCCTTCCTCAGACGTCCTTTGAGCTTCTGGGCGGCGGACGGGTGATTTCTTAAAAATTAATATTACGAACGTACATAGCTGTGCTTCTTCTGGACAAATTTTAGAAACGACGTCATGTCCGGCCGGCCGAAATGGTTGATGGCCTTCAGCCCGGTAAATATACTCTTCTTCGATAGCCTCTGAAAGTGATTCTCACATATGTACTACATATGTGAAACGGAATGTTATTAATACAAACGATTAATTTAATTGAGTGTTGCTGGAGCCTCGCGTGCTTTTTCATTGCGGATCGTGCGAGCATCCCAAAGTGAATCACTTACCAGCATAGTAGTACGTAAATCGAACTTATGAAAGAATTGTGTGATAAATATGTGAATTTCAAGTACATCCGTAACGTCTTTTCTCTCGACATCTCTGAGAACGTCGATGAACCACTCGAAATGCTTGTGCGATGGGCAGATCCATAAAAAATAGACCTGCGAGACAAAAGGAGACACGGTGAAAAACGGGACCGATTTCTTATTTTAAATGAGCCGTTAAATTCAACGCAATGGATTATATACATATATACATATATTCCAGTTACATTCGCGTTTCTCTTTCGGCAGTGAAACAAACTTTCCAGTAATGAAGCAATCGCCGCTTTTGCATCAACCTTGTCGTAACGACAACATTTTTACATTAACATAATATTTTTTCAGGAATACTTCTTGGCTTCTCAAACGATTAAAAAGGTTAAACGTAGTAAAAAGTAGTTAAAAATACAAGTATTTAACTTACAAATTACTTACCTATCTTAAAGTTTCGTTTACAGAATAAATATAAATAAATACATTTTTTAGTTATTTTTTTTGTGAGATAACAGAAGACGTCTTGAATGTTCTTTGCTCAATTATTTTCTTCACTTGATTTTCCCACTCACCTTCTTACACGCGACGCCCGAATATCTGTTGGTAGACGTTCCAAACACGAGGTCGTTGAGCATCGAGGCATAGGGAGTCACCCCGATGCCTCCTCCGACCATCACCGCGACCTCGAACTTGTACCAATCCTGATTTCCCCCACCGAACGGACCCTCTATACGAATTTTCGGATGATCCTCCGGACTGTAATTGCAGGGATCGAAGTAATTACGGAGCTTCCACGTCCACGGTCCCTGAGCTTTTATGTGACACGACAAGAAATTCTCGTGCGGTGCCGAGGTCAGCGTGAAGGAATGAAACTCGTTGGACCTGAAAGCGGTGCAGGCGAGACGCACCCACTGACCCGACAAATACTTCAAGTTCGGAGGCCTGTAGAATTTGATCTTTATCACGTCGGAGGGCAGTAATTCCGTCTCGATGATGTCCAGGGCCATGTATTTCGTTCGCAGACTGACGACCTAAAATCGTGCCACTCTCGATACTCAGTACTAGGTTTGTCGCGTTATTAATGGATATCGGACCATTTTAGATTGCGACATAGGACGCGATTTGCATTTAAAAAAAATAAAATAACGAGTAACGTACAAGATTTGTTACATCATATCACAATCTATGTATAATTAATAAGGTGTTTTAATTATATGCATGATGTCGAATGCGATGCATACAGTCGTGGTCAGAAAGGTTGTCCGGCGTTTTATGATTAATTTCGGAATTACAGTCTATCGGGCAAGAGATTACAGCTTTTGCTCACGGATATGTGCAGTAACGCATTATTAGAGCAAAGGAATGATATGTGCGAATATTTATGCAATGTTACATACGAATATTCTGAAAACTTATTGTAAAACGTCGGACTACCTTTCTGACTATGACCGTACATGTACCAGCTATACTTCTGCATGCATAAGCAGAAAGTAGAGAGTTTTATCCTTTGTCGCTGTACTACTTTCAGAGAAAAATGTGTGTTTAAAATTACTTTGTCCAGCGCATAAATGATTGCCGGGCCGATGAAGAATATCCAGAATCGTGGCGCGCCCGTCAAACGGGCCAGACCGTGGATCAGGCAGAGTGCATACAGGACAACGTACAGACTATGCGTTGACCAAAAGAACTTGTACGCTTTCTGCCGTATGGTAGGATGTGCAAAGACGAATATGATCGTCATGATGACGAAGAGGAAAATACCGGTTAAACCTGCGAAACGAGGAAACGAATCGTTAGCGTTCAGGATGTCCAACGAAATTGCGAAATCTTTGACGAGAGCGCCTACCGGTCACCGTTCTGAATAGCCAAAAGGAGATAGTCGGCCGCGCGTCGCTGGGAAAGCTGATTTCACTGGTGAGGCAGCGAAGATGCGCTATCGGCTGCGTGGAAACGTGATAAAAGTTGACTATGTGACCAACCGTGTGCAGCACGGAGAAAAAAAGTGCCGTACACGCTGCGATCTTGTGGAATTGTATGTGCGAATCTAGCGGGATGTATTGCTGGATCGAGAATTCCTTCAGTTTCGTCAACAGATTACGCGACATCGTTAACAGCACAAGACTGTAGCAAAAGGACAGTGCGGCCGCTGATCCTCTGGTTATGGCGATCCCCACGCCCATTATGTGTCTGAGATCCGTATGTTCTGCCATAAAAGAGTAATCTACGAAAAAGAGGCGGAAGGTTGGAATCTTGCGATAAATAAGCACAAACATAGAATGCTTTCAGAATTGGTCAAATGTTTAAAAACTGTCTTAAAGACATCTAGAAAATTAACGATTTAGAATCAGTTTCACAAACGTCGGTTAACTGTTAACCAGAGCTCAGTCGACTCCCTATCTTTTACCATCTTATTATTTAAGAAGAGACAGAGAACCAATTAACCTTCGCTTAGCAGTTAACCGACGTTTGTGAAACTGGCCATTAATGTATTGTTAGATATCTTTTTTCATTTTACTCAGGTCCTAATTAAGTACTCACGAATAAATCTCTCGACAAAGAGAGCTATGGTGACGACGTAAAAAACAAAGAGGTAGAATATATTCTGCCTGTTCTCTTCGAGGAAGGTCGATATGCCGTCCCACTGTTTACGCGTCCAGCTCTTCGAATCCTCCGGCGGCAGTTGATCGATGTGAAAGCTAGTCATGCGGGCGACGTTCGTCGACGTGTCGAGGAAATTCTGCTTGGCGCCTTTGCAATCGAGACCGATCGCAACGAAGTCGCCCTTGTACTCCTTCATCATCAATTTGAAGTCGTTATACGTGAGATAGTCCTTTCTCTCGAGTCCGGCGTCCTGAATAACGGGATTAATCAGTCGTCGCGGTAACGGAAGATACACTTCGGAAGACGGGCAACATGGGAATCCATGATGAGGTGAAGCTGGATAAAAAAAAACGCACCTGGAACATGCCGTCGATCAGTTCCGTGACGTGATCATCCGAGAGACTCGTGGTACGAGCTATTTCCACGAGCGACCTCAGCATCTCCGACAGCTCTTCCTTGTCGATCACGCCGTTGCTGTCCTTGTCGCACATGTCGAAGATGATGCGCAGCTTGTCCTCGGTTTTGCCACGCGAGAACAGCAGGACCGTGTCCAGGAATTCCTGGGGATTTGAGTCATTAGCGATCGGCCGGCAAGAACGAAAGTTACAACGATGGGACAGAATATGATACAAGCGCAGCTTCGAGCGAACGAGGATCATACCTGGAAGGAGATCCGGCCGTCGCCGTCTTTGTCGACGATGTTGAACATTTTCTTCACGAAGACCGCGTCGGGCCTCATGCCGAGAGCACTCGCGAATTCGCTCTTGGAAAGCGACGTGCGCATCACCGTGACGACCTCCCCGGTGTCGCTGTCTTCGGATCGCCGCCTTCGTTCGCCGGGCCGCAGGCCGAAAGTCAGCGCGTACGCTTCTCTAAAGAACTAAATACATTTCGCGTTGTCATCGGAAAGTTCATAAATCTTCCATATATGTATAACAAATACTTTGAGCACCTTTATTACTTGTAGCAAGAAGTGAACTAAACTCTACGAAAACTGTATTGTCCCCACATGTTAATATCCTTCTCTTTTTATTATCAATTAAGGAATTACTGTTACTCCTTTCTGAGGCCTTGATCAACCTTCTGATGCTCAACGAAGCTGCTTATGCATTCACAAATGTGCAGCATACAGAGGATGTAGAAAAGACGAACCTGTTCGAGCTTCTTTTGCCGGCGCTCCTTGGTTTCCGCTTTTGCCAGCATGATATCCCGCGCGATCGGCGTGAGTGTGAAATGCTTTTTTTGCGACGCCAGAAACGCCTCCAATTTCGCAATGAACTTTCTACGCGAAGCCAACGAATCGAGTTCAAGGACAAGGTCGTAATCGCGCGGTATACGTAACAGCACTAGGGCCTTACGATGTCCGGTTTCGCTCTCCTGGAACCGCGATTAATAATTATCGAGTGCGGCGTGACGTTAAAGAGTCAGCTCTCACTTAATGAAACGTAGGATTAATTCTCGACACATTTTCGAGTAAAATGTTATTACCTGGGTGATTAATTTCGAATTTTAATCATCTCATGTCGTTCTGGCAATTGGAATTGTTCCATAGCAATAGTTAATGTTATTACAAATATTATAATAATATACCCTTCAATAATATATTCAATAATTTATAGCTTTTGTAAGTAGCAATTTTTTCCGTAACAAGAATTTGCATATTTATTTTCTCGCGCGATTTTCAACTTTGAACATTCGACACCTCGATAAATAGAGATTTATCGCATTCGGAAAGTTAATTCTAGGAAAGAGCCGTGTTTCATAAATCGAACAGTTCAACGATATATAATTTTTTGACAAGCCGCTGAAAAAATATTATTTATTCAATTACAACAAGGTACCTGCGATTCCTCCATAGTTATGGTGTTGACACCGCTGAAGTCGAATGTGCGCAGCTTCTCCCCCTTCCGATCGACGATGTGCAACGCCGCTTCCGGTCCGAATTTCACCTTTACGAGACGACGATGGTTCGCGTGCAACCACTCGCGTACGATCATCTTATCGACGCAGATCCGGCCATCGCTTTGCTTCTGAATCGCCTCTTGAAGTATTTTCAATCTACGCCGCCGTCTGTTCTGCAGCTTCACCAATCCGTACCCGGCACCGGCACAGAGGATCGGGACGAATCCGAGAAACACGCATGCGTAGATGTAGACGAGCTCGCTACCCTATGGTACATACATTCCCGAAAAATTATGCAAGATAGCTTTCCCTTCGTCTTAGAATCGCGTCTTATTCAGCGTGACAAAAAAGAAATATCAGAGAAGCTCGCAGTTGCACTTGGCCCACAATCGCATAAAAGAAGAAAAGAAGAAAACGGAATTAAATTACTTTTAATCGCACAAATCAGAACATAAAGAGATCGTCTTATCTAGCGTAAAAAATAACAATCAAATGTCAGAAGAAATACGAAACAGCAATTAAAGGCAAAAGAAAAAAGAAGATCATCTTAATTTAATCATTAAAAATCGCACAGATCAGAATATAAAAAGATCGTCTTATCTAGCGTAAAAAAAAACAATGAAATGTCAGAAGAAGTACGAAACACCAATTAAAGACAAAAGAAATAAGAACATCTTAATTTAGTCATTAAATTCGAGATAAAGAAGACATACTGAAGATATCACGAGATAACAATCGAGAGAGACACATAATTGGAGTTGTTCCTCGGTACAATGACCGGCCGTTATCTCTTGAAGCCGATTACCTCAAAGTAGTCGTAACGCTGTAGAGGCACGCAGGGTTCAAGCACCGTCGAATTCAGCTGGAAAGGCTGAGGACACGGGTCACCGTCTTGCCAAACGAACACTCGTCTCTGGATCGCGTCGGGCGGGATGCCGGTCGCGTTCGTGATCACGTCCCAGAAAGTGACACGACGGATCTCCTCTATCTCGTTCTTCGTAAAAATTCTGGAATAATCCGATAAAACCGCGCGTCAAAGGGTGCCCGTAATTAAGTCACTCGGTCTGTACGACTTATTTCGAAGATCGTATAAATACAGGCAGTACCTTCGTCACGCCCCGTATAGGAAGAGAGTTATAATCAATGCGCACAAATATTCACGTAATCGTTAATAAGAACCAGTTCACTTACCCGTTTTCCTCGTTCTCAAACCAAAACCTGTCGGAGTCCCGTAAACGGAGGAATTGTTCCTTTATGACCGCGGTGAAGAGCTCGCCGGGGCCGCCCTTGGACTCGAGCATCCCGCCGACGTAAACGTCGACGTTGTTGAGATTGTTGGAGTAAATCTCGATGAGGGTACGCAGCAGCGACGGGTTTTTGTTGAACAATTCCGGGTTAATCTCGTTCCACGTTTTCCGTTTGGCCAGCTTGAACCGCGCCCTGGCTGTATTGTAGTCCGGCAGACCGTTGTCGCGACCTCGCATGATGTTCAGAGCGCCGAGGTCTCGGCGCGAGAACTCCATGGGGCCAAAGAGATTGTTTCGGATGTCGGTACCGAGCAGATTGTCCTCCTTCTCCGCCAGTTGCGACGTCATGCCCATGATCAGCTCCTCGATCGTGCTGTTAGCTAAAACCTCCTATGAGCAGCGTCTATGTTTAATACAATCGCGAGCCGCGTAAGAGTCTAGTCTGACAATCGGATCACGCAGAGCGTTCCGGAACCTGGAGCTACACTTTAATAGAAATTTTAACGAATTAAGCCAATCGATTTCACTCTCGGCAGAACAGTGGAAAATTGTCTTTCGTCACAACTTTTTAAAACTCGCTCCTTTCAAGCATCCTGGTAATTTGTCCCGAGCGAAAAATTATAAGAGATTAAAATAATAATAAATGTTCGAAAAAATTAAAACGTTAAAATACTTTCAAGAAGCGTTGTTAATAATTATTAAAAATTTCCGTCAGTATAGCAGATTTGCAGTGCGATTGTAAACGTCTTTACAAACTTTAGCGTTGAAGTATCTCGATGATTTCTGGATAAAAAATTTTGAGATACCGAAATGATCGAAATTATTAGTAGAGAAGACGCTAAAATAATGTCAAAAAGGTGTTCGATAGTGACTACTTAAAACTCATAGCATTAATACAGTGCGAAAAGTATCGCGGTAATCGATACGATTAGCGAGTATAAAATGTACATATATAAATTGTTTCTGAGATAACATCTTTCGAGACGCTCGGCGCGAGGGAATTAATCTTTTCGTCGCACTCACGTTCGAGTCCCACCACGTAGAGCAAAGTCTCATAGCTGGCTGGCCTGTGTTGGTCTTCCTGTATTCGCAATTTTCATTTCGCCGATATATGCCCGGCGGTATGAGAGTGTGACCGAAACGAAAAGCGGCGCTTTGAAAGATATGACTAATACCCGGATGCAGATCTGGTTTATAGCCGTTGTACGGTGGCAGATCCTCGTTCAGCAGTGCCGGCAGATACTCGTAAAGGATTATGTTCTGCAAGAAGGTAGAAATACCTCACGCGCCGGGAAGCGGTAAAATTGAATTTCGCGCGAGCGGAGAATGCGAATTATATAAATTCGGCCGAGACTTTTCGAAATGCTTAGAGGAAAGTCCCCTATTATGAGATAGCAGGTTTTCAACATCCAATCGCAAAGTTTTTTTTTCGCAACGATTACACGATCTAACAATCAATTTTCCACTGAACAAATTTCACTCCAAGGGCAATAAATTTATGGTGGATCCAACAGATGACAGCCTATTAATTTAGCAGAAGCTCCGCCATCTCATATTAAGAGTCTGTCTCGTGATAGGAGACTTTCCTCTATTAATTATATCAGACCCATTTCACTCCTGTCTCCGTTTTATTCTTTCTGCGCTAAATAAGAATAATCGCATCCTTATTGTTTACTGTGTATCTCTGGGAGAAAATTAGAGGCGAGCTGTATTTTTCACCTGTATCGTCCCGATGACCATCTGACGTGCCTTCTGAAAAACTTCTTCGTCAGACCTGACGGGATGCTCTCTCTGCACGCGAGCCGCCACGACATTGTGGTAGCGATAGAACAAGATTCCCAGGGCCAGCAGCGGTGGGTGCTGATTCGTTCTCGGATCGCCGAGGACTGCGCAATGTAATTAATTGTTAGGTTACTTTCGCAAGAGCTCAGAAAATTGATTGCGGGGAAAGTTAAAACGCGCGACGTAATAGAGCGGGCACGAGCGCGTGCGGTTGACGCAAAAATTACGAGTAATAATGCAAAAAAAGCCGCAACGGATCGGCGCACGATAACGATCGTGGATAACAACATAATACTTAATTAGCGGGAAGACTCAAATTATGTAAGCGTCGCACGACCGCGACTAGAGCGAACGCGTTGCTAAAAGGCCGCGAGGAAAGGTACCGTTTATGTCAATAATAAAGCGAACCGACGAAATTATATTCGTATCGAACTACCACGGACTCGCACCCTCGTTTCGCGTACACTGTAAAAAATTGCATGGAAAATTACAATTATTGTAGTGGGTAATATTGGGATCATCTATCAAAGATGTATACTTACATACATACAGTTAGTAAATTTACATCGTGTAGGTAAAATTATTACCTTATATAATAAGTAAATTGCTTGCTTTTTACAATTTTTTTGTAACTTTTCATCATGTACAAACAAGTATTTACACAACAAAGAGTAAAAAAATTTTTTTCGTAAAAGTTTTCGTACATAAATTTATACAAGGTGTTATGTGAGCCTCACCTCTTATTTACAGATAGAACGGACTAGACTGAGTTGAAAAGTCCTCTACCATTTTGTAATTTTTGCAATAGTTAACGAGTTATTAATTATTAAAAATTTCTGTCTTAGCCCGGCCGTGCCGCGATCGGCATTGTTAGGCGCGCGGGGAGATGTCGTGACACACAGCAACGGCTACGTATAATAAACAACTCCCCGCGCGCCTAGCAAAGCCAATCGCGGGACGGCCGGGCTAAGACAGAGATTTTTAATAATTAATAACTCGTTCACTATTGCGAAAGTTGCAAAATAGTGGAGGACTTTTCGACTTGGTCCAGTCCTCTCTATCCGTAAATAAGAGAGAAGGCGGGTATTACATAACACCCTGTATATTTCCGTTATTAATAGTGGTGTAATCTCGCTACACTTGTTATGTACCTTTTTTACAGTGTATTTAATATATTCCACCAGCTCAATTCAATGTTTTCCTCACAACAAAAGTGTCGAAACATTGATATTTTCCGGCTAATGAACGAGCGAAGACGAGAGCGTTCTCGCCAGTCGAACTTTCCCGCCAGTAACCGGCAGCAAAATCGCTCCGACGAAATGGTTTCCGTTTGAAGCAAAATTTTTCTTAATTCAACCGACGATGTTTACTGTCGAATGAAAAGCGAGAAGAGCCACGGCGCGTAATTAAAAATCGGTTAGATAATGTTCGGCTCGGGCGTGCGCGCGGTTGCGAATTTCTTGAGAAAGTCTCGGGGCTATTTATAAGCTAAATTTATACACGTATAGATTTCTTGCTTACGATACAGCCGCTCCGGGCTGAGCATTCGCATAACGTGCGGCACCGCGTGGTTGAAGAGGGGCGCGCGCATGGTGTTCCTCACGGGGAACTGTCGTGTCTGCTCCATGAGAAGGCTGCCGTTCACGAACGCGCGCATTGTATTGGCCCACGCCTCGCTGCTCGAGTAGACGAAGCTGCCGTCAATCCAGCTCGTGACTTTATTTATCTGCAATCTCACGTATTTCAGAGCTACTTCTCACGGATCGCTGTCTCAGAGGGCGGAGCGTTTAACCCGCTCCCGATCGAAGGGGGGAAGAAGAAAGAGAAGGAAAACCGAGCGGAACATTGCGTTTCGCAACGAAGAATCGCCGTGGTATCCCGACGATAGATCGTTGAAACGCAGGGTTGTTTCATAAATTGGAAAATTACACCTACCTGAATTGTTTACACGAATTTCTTCGTGTACACAATGTAAACTATCTAAGCTGTATAAATTAGATATCGGAATGCGAAAAAGAGTGATTATATTTTATATTAGAGAATAGTTTATGTATCTGTGATTTATGTGTGATTTTAGTATCAATTAAGAACGTGGTAAAAAATTTTTCATGCATGAACATGAATAAATATAATAGTATTATATATTAGGGGCTTATCTCATAATAAGGGACTTTTCTTTATAGTTTAAGGGGTTACAACACTCTAGAGTCCAAAAAAGCCAATTTTCGGTGATTTTTTTCAGGAATATAATAAACGTAAGTGAAAATCTGTTTATTCCTATTTATTCTCCATACATTGAAGTATAAAAAAATGTTTTAATGAATTTTTTCTTTTTGGGGGGGGTCTAGAGTGTTGTAACCCCTTAAATGTCCAGCTCTGTTGAAAGGTAACTGGTAATTCAGATAGAGCTCGACTCGGACGTTCGATATTGTTATCATAACCGGCGAAAGTGAGATAAAGTCGAGAGTCTAGCGCTCCCGGAAGTAGAAGCCGCGGAGTGGTCCGCGGGGGGGCCGCCGAGGCCGACCCGGACGCGCTCGAGAAAACCAGGAAATTACCTGCTCCCGCGGACTGTTGGGGCTGCGCCCGGTTTGACGGTCGTAGTCCGCCCGTAGAAACGGAATGTACTTGTTACCTTGGCACTCCTTGTCGAAAACCGGATCGCATTTGTCCACGTCGATCCGATGAAATTCTATGGGGCAACCACTTTCGCTGGCCATGATTATCTCCGACGTGACCAGCTGTCCTGAAAAGATTCACCGTACGAGGACGTCGCGAGTCACACGAGTTCCGGCAGGGAGATCTATCTGTATGTCGCGCGCGCGTTCACGCACCGGCCGGGCTCACCTGGGAGATCTAGACTGGTTTATATAATATTGTACATTTCTAGCGGCGAGCTACGAAGGCAGCCGTTGACAGACGTGGCAATTAACTGTGCCCGTCCATTCGCGCGTGTCCGCCTTTGGACAAATGGAGGATTGCGCGCGAGTCGAGTAACACAATACACATGCCGCGGATAAAATTGCGCGATGACGAAACGCACGATCGCGGCATGATTAATGGTAATCCACGTACGTACAATCAATTCGTCATTATATCTTATTGTTAAACAAATTTCGTTATACGGTATGGATTAAACAAGATAGATATTTTCAGGATGACGCTTCGCGTATATTTGACGTGCCCAGCTAGAACTCTCGGATGTTTCTCTTTCATACAAAAGGACCGCTCTCTTAACTTTTATTAAAGAAAAAATGTTTGGATGCATGGACCAAATATTGGCTAAACAATACGACCAAATATTGGGCCAATGTTTGATCAATGTTTGGTCCATGGTCCATACTAAGGTACGTTGGCGTTGTAGCAGCCCAGCGAGAAATGACTAGCTCGTCGATGTCGAAACGATGTTAAATCGACATTGACACCGTTAAATTGACGTCGATTCGACATCAATTTGACAGCGTTAAACAAATTTCGTTACACGGTATGGATTAAAAAAGACAGATATTTCCAGCTAGAATTCTCGAATGTTTCTCTTTTATAAATACACAAGGACCGCTCCCTTTAACTTTTATCAAAGGAAAAATGTTTAAATGTGTATACCCTTAGTAGCATAGGATCATTGATTAAACATTAGTCCAACATTGGCCTAATACAATTAAATATTAGCCCAGCAAACATAGAGCATTGCAACAACGTTGCGGCAATGTTATAATATTGTTGTAACGTTGCTACAATATTGCGCAACATTCTATGTTTGCTGGGAGGCCAACGTTTGACCAATGTTTGGTCCATGCACTGTGCTACTAGGGTACATTGCCGTTGTAGCGGCCCAGCGAGAAATAACTCGTCGATCGACGTCGAAAGGGCGCCAAATCGACATTGACCGTCAAATTGACGTCGATTCGACATCGATCGACGAGTCACTTCTCGCTGCGGGATGCTTTGGGTAAAGTGAGGCAAATTTAGGTGTTCCTCGTCTCTCAAGAGCTCGGCATTTTGTAAATAAAATATCAATTACGTAACAACTCTTTCGGTACCGATAAGAACCTGCTTATACTTTCAGATCTGTACATTCGCGACAAACGCTCTTCGTCCAACTCCACCCGTTATTATCCGTATTTGTCCTCACCGAAAAAAGCGAACAGCGCGGTGCGATTTTTCACCGACGGTAGACCATCGTCGCCTTGCATGAACAGGTCGCTGAGCTTCCGCGGGGATGGCCTGTCCTGGCCAGCCATCGCGTACACGCCGTCGGAGTATGCCGCCGGGACCTTTCGGATTAGCCTACTATCTACGGAGGTACGACGAAGGTATTAGGATAACTTTCCATGGAAAATCACCATCGCCGTGTCACGCATAATCGCGGGGTCGTCACTTTCCTGTCTCATTATCTCTTCGCGAGAAATATTTTTCGCGTCACTCGCGTGATTGATTAGTCTTGACGTCCTCTCTTACCCGAACCTTATCCTCGATATCGAATTGACAAAGTATGCAAGCGTATTTAATCGCATAAACGTATAATTTTTGCGTAGCCTGTAATTATAATTGCAATTTTAACCGCGGTCCACTCCCTTGCGAGAAAAGTCTTCCGTATCTCGTTGAGAATGTCAAGTTGCAAAAGACATGAAAGCAGGAAATTGATTTTTTATTACGTAGTTGATAAAAAATTGAGTGAAATCTAGTAAAATTCTAATAATTTATTAAGATGCTTCGAGCAAATTTACTCGTGTGAAAAGTAAGACGCGTGGCTTTCTCACAAGTAACAATCCTCCGACATGCGTAACAATAAATAACACAGCGAAGGTATTTGACTTTCAGCACTCAGATTCGAGTACTTACCGATTGCGCCCCAATCAGGGTGGATGAGATTGTTATAAAACCCGTCGTATCTCTGTTTGTTGTCCGCATAGCTAGGCCCCGCTCCTAGAACAGATTTACTTTGTATAAGTAAACGTAGCCTTTACCTGAATTTTGAAAATGTACTATTAGGAAAACAATCGATTGCCACACTAATACTATGTCAAATCATGAGAATTAATAGTCATCCGACAAGACGATGAGCGACGAGCTCAGACGTAAAATCCAATTTCTCGGTTTCTTAATTATTAAAGGAAAACAATCGATTGCCCGCACTAATATCGTGTTAAATCGTGAGAATTAATAATTATCCGATAGGCCGATGAGCGACGAGCTCGGATGTAAAATACGACTTCTCGGTTCCTTAGTTATTAG
>NW_011967214.1:693535-705549 GCF_000949405.1 Vollenhovia emeryi | reverse complement strand
AAGAAAACAATCGCCTGTCCACACTAATATCGTATTAACTCGTGAGAATTAATAGTCATCTGACAAACTGATGAGCGACGAGCTCAGACGTAAAATACGGCTTCTCGGTTCCTTAATTACTACTGTAGCGTAACGCTCTTCTGCTTCGATAATGTATTTAGGATATTTAGGGGCCATATCAGTATGCAGATCATCCGAAAGCGGGTCAAAAATATAAAACGAGTTTAACGCGCTAGATGTACCGTAAAATTATCCGTAAATTAATATGACCACCATCAAACGTATGGGCGCTTTTGTTTTGACATTAGATCCTTCTCCAAGTTCGCTACGCTCTGTTTTACGCACATCAAGTTGTTCACAGTTGAAATTGAAAAAATGAAACTGACAATTACCTACTTTCAATGTGCAGTCGGATATAATTTTTCAAACACGACTGTTACATTTACTTTAACAGATAACTCAAATACATACACCATATATTTTATAACGAACGTTAACAGCAACTGTAAAATTTGTTATTAGCTTAAACTTTTTCACTTTTAGAGCACCAATAGAAATTAATACATAGAAACCCCGATTGAGATAATATTTTTCGCAATAAGTTTAAGTTACAGCCAGGTTGAATAGTATTAAGTTCTCTTAACTATTTACTGGCGAAGAAAAGGGCCATTCGTGTTTATTAATAAAAATACGACGTTATCGGAGCCGGAAAAAATTTTGAATGCCCTCCCAACCAGATGTCTTTCACATTTTCATCGCTTCAATAGCCCTCTTTTATGAGCGGCGAGATTGATGGCCGCTACCACTTGCTATCATAGGTCCCGGGATGATGTGTCTGCGATTATATTTACCGATTTCAGCGGGTAACACGACCCAGAACGCCCAAGCGATCGCGCAGAGCGGCGCGATGCCCCGGGCCAGCGGTCGTCGTCGTGTCATCGTGTGTCACTCGCTCTCTCCTGGTCCACGCCCGTACATTTCTCTCATGCCAAGCTCGCTGTCTTCTTCCTCGCACCCTTCGACAATCTCTTTCTCTCTTTTTCTCTCCTATCCTCGGGGACGCATGCCGTCGGTACCGCCTATCACCGGGGTAATGGGAGAACGTGCCGGCCGCGGTCGCGCGGCACATACGAATCCTCCAACTCGCCGAAGACGCGGGCCGGCGAGAGGCTGAGGGCTGAGCGAGCGGCACGGCGGATCGCTATCACCTGGCGGTCGCGCGCCGGAGGAGAGAAAGAGAGAGTTCACCACGCACGCGAGGTGTAAAAATGCCACCGTATATGATTTTTCGGGCCGGCCCGGACGCGGCCCGGTCACGTGTGGTCGCGCGAGCAAGAGCGGAGCCAGGCGAAGGAGGTGCAAGCGCTGGCGGAGCGCACCACGTGCTCGGTACCGAGGATCACTGTCCGCTATCTCGACGGCTCGTCGAGGAAACCGAGGCTCGAGGGACCACCTCGCGACGAGGAGCGACGATACACGCGCGGGGCCCCCAAGAACGCCCGTCTCTCGGACTGTGGATCTTGACTGTGCGCTGGTCGGTGCGCCTCCGCCACCACACAGTCGCTCTTGGTCGCGGCGGTGAAAGTCGCCGGCCTATTTGTTTCGTTACCGCGAACGCGCGCCTCCTCCTCTTCCTCCTCCTCCGTATCTGTCCCTCTCGCCGCCTCCTCCGCGGGCTACGGCGTCGTCGGCCCCAGTGTGCTTCAACCGTTTTTCGTACGGCGCCTTTAGAGGAGAGACACGACGGCTCGCGCTCGTACACGCCTTTGTTAATTTATTAACAATTGTTCGGTTCGAAGATCGCACGATTTGTTTTTAATTCGGGACAACTGGACGCGGCTTACGGGGGAACCGAGCGCCAGTCTCGCGATTTTGAATTCTGTATCGCAAAGTGATCACGAAGGCTTTGCAAGAAGGATCCAACTCTTGTATCTGTACAAAATGTATACAGCACGTGGAATTGTATCTAGGAACTATAGTTCGGCTATTGTATTCGAGATAACGCTGGCGCAGAATTTTATTTCCAATTTTGTTTCGCAAATTTTACTCTAAAAGAACATTAGATTTAGGAGTTGGTTCCGCATTGCAGAATCAATTCCTACGTCCAGCTGAAATTCCAAATTCGTTTTTATCCGGCGGTGTCTTATTACGAGGCACCGATTCCCTATCGAACAGTCACGAGTTAATCGAGGCTTGACGGACTCGTCTGAAACATACTATTTTAAGTAACGTCCGCGGGAACGGCAATCTCGAGGAGCGTAATCGCGGCGCACTTGCGGTCCCACGACTGTTACCGGCTGAAAAACCACTGCACACGAAGGCGCGATGCGGCGCGGCGACGTCACCGCGGGCGCAGGCCTAGTTTTCGAGTCCGCGGCACCGATTACCCAAGGCGAAACCTCTCTCGAGTTCCCGCCGGTCGTTTCAAGGTCGAGCGACGTCGGACGGACGGTGTGCCGATGCACATTAGAGACGACACCGAGGACGGCACGTTCGCATAATCGACTCTCGCGGCATTCTCTGGTCATCTTTTTTTCTCCTCTCTTCCCCAAGTGGAAATGAGAAGAAAATCCGTGTCATATTATACATAGATGCGCGCCGGCAAACGAGTCGGAAAGAGTATGATAATAACGCTGATACATGACGTGTACAGAGTCGACTTAAGTGAGCTAGCTCTGTTTGTACTGATGCTAGCAACGCCGAGCATTAATGATCAAATAATGCTATATCCAAATGACACAGGAGTCCGAGTTTAAATAAGATAAAAAATGTGCTTGGAGCGTCCTTAAGGCACCTAAATTACCATATTGTATAAAGCAATGTAATAGTAATTAATGCAATTATTCTGAACAGTACGGGACAATTGCGTGGCTTAATTGTAATTAACAGCTGTGTTACGTCCGTCGCTCTCTCATTTCGAAACCGGAGACCACTAGATTTCAGATTCCGGTTTCTCGTAGCGCGGTTTTACACGTGCCTTAGACTGCTCGTTGGGATCCGGCGGGATTCGGCGACGGTGCTGTCGGCGACCGGGCGCGCAAAAGGTGCGCACGACGTATTATGACTCAACCTGGAGTGAAATCGCGTCTACTGTTCTCGACTACTGGCCGATCTTTTATCGCCCTTGGCACAAATCGGCACTCGGAGAAGGAGATCGCACGCAATTATTGCGTACGGTGCGTTTATTCGCACGCAGCCGCCGCTTCGTTTCGGAAACGCCGAGGTCTTTCACCCTTTTCACGCAGCGAGTCAAAGACGCGTGTCCTCGACGTTTGACCGAGGATGAAATATCACCCGCATAAATTACAACGCGTTTTCGCGTTGGGATTCCCCGGCCGTGCTGTCCAACCCCAAGAACGGATCATGGAGATGGATTGTGCAAAAGAACTTGTTTATTCGTATATTCATCGTTTGCATACAGAATCATCAAACAAAAATTTCCGTTTCGTGGAAGGTACGAGATCATCGCAAACCGCTCGCGACTGTCGTGAAATAAAAAAAAAAAGGTAACGTATAACTCGTCTACGTCATACTTTCGTTCGTGTTTATTGTCGCGTCGGAAGGTATTGGCGCGCCCGCATTGAGGCGAGCTCGTTATAAAACATTTCGTTACGATACATGTATGTACTTATTGAGGTACATTCATGCTTTCGCTCAAGTCCACTCGCACGTATTCTGGGAAGACGGACGGAGAGACCGCGGGTGCGGGGATGGCAATCACTTGGAGTTCGAGTTCGAGGGGTAGTAGTAAACCACCGCCGGCGCTGGCAGCTGCCAGTGGGCTGCGTGGAGCTCGATCAGTTGCAGGAGCGTCTTCTTGACCGGCGGCAGCGTGGTCTCCTCCGCCAGGAAGGCGTCACGCACGCTGCCGAGCAGCTGCTGCAGCTGCGCGGGCAGTTCCGTGTCCAGGTCCTTGCCGATGCACGTAAGGATGAAGAACAGACAGTTTGTCTACAGTGCAAACGAAGACGGGAATCAGTTTCCCATCGAGTTTCAGCGAATTTTGATTCGAATCAAAGATCGGCTTGTAGCGAGTCGAAGAATTCGGCGCGAGAATGAAATAAGTTCATTTGACATTCCTGGATGCAATTTCATATTTGCATCTTATTACGGTTTCATCCTATACTTGCGCTCTGTAATTTTAGCTCAAACTGTAAATAGATTGCAAGATTTGCAAGGAATTTTGACTAAACTAAGGCTGGAAGGACAATGAATTGTTTTGCTGATAGCCAAGTTTTGTTTCATGACACTCGCCGCTTGAGCTCAAGTCTTACCTCGACGAGCGAGTTGATGGCCGGCGGTTGCAGACAATCCTGGCAGCACTTCCAAAGCAGCGTAAGGAGCACGCGTCCGGGAGGCACGCCCTCCTGCTGCGTCTTCAATTGTAGTTGCCGTCGCTTCAGCTGGAACAACACGATCACGCACGTTTATGCGGGCACGCTCGAAAGCTTAGCACCGTCGTAACAAGACGATAAAAAAAAACCGGGCATACAAATGAACAATCGAAACGAATGCTACGTCCGATTGAGAACCTAGCAACTGGCCCGCTTCTCTTCGCACAGGGTATCGTTAAAGTCGATAATGAGTCGGTGTGCATTTCTTACGGACATAATACCACGTAATAAAACGTGCCATTATGTGCTTAGTTATACCTGGCAATACATCTCGTTGAGAAACGTCATAAAGGCCGAGTACCGATGGCAGGTCGTGCCGTCGTGCAGCAATCTAGCGCGATCCTGATACCACTGTTGGCATGTGTTTAACAAGGATTCCAGGAAAGTTTCCTTCGTTTCTTTCTGCACACGAAACATATTTTAAATTATAGAGAAAAGTCCTGTATTATGAGACAGGTTTCTAACATGAGATAGCAGGTTTTCAACACCCAAATTCAATCACAAATCTCTTTACGCAACGATTACACAATCTAACAGTGAATTTTCCACTAAACAGATTTCGCTCCAACGGCAATAAATTCACGGTGGACTCAACTGATGATGCCTATTAATTTAATAGAAACTATCCCATATTAGGATCCGATCTCATAATACTTTCCTTTACATTTTATCGTATCTTGTGTATGTCACACTAATCGTAAGATCGTCGTTTAAACTGGAATACTACTGTTTCTGTGCGGTTACCTTAGATATGCATAAAATAAAAAGCGAACGACAACAATACTTAATGGCCAATAACCGTATTTTTTAATGTGTTTCTCAAAAATAAAAAGTAGTACTATAACTTTTCCGATATAATAGTTTTTCTTGGACCATTATGTTTTTATTTCTTCTACGTTTAGTGAAAAGATGAGAATATTCTTCGATCTTGTCAATTTTACTGACAGAGTAATGAAAGAGAAAGAACCTCTATAATCGTGATGCAAATTTTAGCTGCCGGCTCAGCGTACTTGCGATTCTCGACTACCCTGTCCAGAATGTGCCGTACTAGTTCCATCAACGTCCTCGCATTTAAAAGATTCGGATCTGTCAACGACACCACATACATCAATTATTTTCAGTGACTTCTAATCGTTTGGTAAATCTTTAATTGTTAATTAACTTTCCATTATTTTACTGTCAAAGAAAGCACGTGTTAAGAATAATATATTTTGCCTGCTTTTACTGTATTGTCATGTTCCGGTGACGTATAGATCAGGCAATAAAGTATAGAATGTACATTTGGAGCAACATGACTTACTTAAATTCTCAGTTTAATAAGTTCTGATAATAAACAGAACTCTTTTACCTTCTATCGCTCGTAGAAGAATATCCTGAACGGGCGAGGGAAATTTGCCGAGTTCGGAGGCGTCCGCGATGTTAAGTGCCTTGGCGGCTAACACGTCCGTCGAGTTCATGCTCTTGGAGCGCTTCAGGCCGTAAGTCGACACGAAGGTGTGCGATTTGGTAAGCTTGCCCGGTTTCACGGAATTAGTCCTCACTTCGTTTTGGTCCACGTTGAAGTGTACTCGATTCGCGGCCTGACGGGGCAAAGTGATTTTTCACCTAAATCCAAAAGCTTCTCGGAAGTTAACGATAAGCTGACGACGCTTTGCATTCTACCCTGATTAAATTAAATGCGGACAACCGCGTTCAATGCTTTTTTCTATCTTCTTTTAATCTCGCGTACAGTTTGTTTTTCTTATGATAGATTACGATTTAAAGATCACCGTGATTGTATGCTAAAGAAAAATTGAGAAGAAAACGAGTTCTTCTGAATAAAATAGGTAATTTTGTGTCGGCATACACTCGACGTGTCATTTATATAAGATAACCATCCCCACTTCGAATATTTTGCGTTATTAATTAGTACGAGTGAAACACAATTGAGCAAATTGCAAAAAGATTGCACAAAATAGAGCCAATAAAAGTTACATTACAATATAATATACGTACCAAAGTCAAGAGCATGCTGCAAGCGCTGCAGTCTGTGTTCATAAGACAGAGGCTATACTATAACGGGCGTATGTACATTTATTTTTAAGATATTAAACAAATGCTATCAGGGTAAATAGATTAGCAGTAGTGGGGAATGAAAGTGAAAGACAAACACGACAAACCAGAGACATTGTAATATGCAATCCCACAAAAACGACGAGTGCAAAAAATGTATATTATATGAGTATAAGTGTTCTTATAGTCACCAGTGGCAATATTAAATAAAACTGCAGAGTTTGTAGTCGACGCAGCATAAAAACGGTTGTAGTCAGAAAAACAAAACGAGTACATAAGTTTGTACCGGCAAATTCCTGAGTCACAACGTTTTTCATCGTCAGAATAAGAGTCGCGATGTAAAATGTCCATAGGTTGTAAAGGTACACGTGAGACAATGTACTAATTTCGCTTTTCTGACTACAACCTTTTCTATGCTCCTTAACTATTGTTACTTGATAAGGACCTGGAATTAGGTCGAAACGTCATAAAATAAACCATTCAAATCATGCCAGTCCGGTCGACTACAAACTCTGCAGTTTTGTATTATATGAAAGAGTGAAAACGTAACGTAGTTGCCAATCGAGCTAAAGCGTGAGAGAATTGAGCCGTTTAAATGCATGTTAAAGGGGTATATTTTAAATAATGCACATTAATCTGCGGTACAAATAGCCGAGAAAGCTAATGAAGATCGATCTTACGTGCAAGATGTTCCCGCTGGACGCGGACGTGTCCAGGGGATGAGACTGGCGCATCGTGGAGTTCGCCGTCGGGTGATGTGAATGACGGGATGGTAGCTGGTGCTGTTGCTGCAGAGGATGCTGCAGCTGTTGCTGTTGCTGAGCGTAGAGATACCGGTGGATATTACCGCTCGATTTGCTGTGCTGCAGGTAATATGCGGAACGCTCCGACATATTAGTCCGGGACCTAGTCGAGACACACGTTCGTTCAGACTATTTACAGATCGATCCGAACACGGAATCGGCGCCCGAGATCCTGGAGGCTTCCGGGTGAAGCGCTCGACCAACTTTTGTTCAAAGATGCTTTACGTACATTAGCATTATTGCTAATATCATTATAATCTTCTTTGCACTGTTAAATTTAACTCGGTGAGTAGAGTCGCCGCTTCTCGATATGTTGTTAGTTTTAACTATCAAATTGTAGCTAAAAAATAATTACATCTTTTTCTTTTAACTCCATCGTTTAATTAACTTAACGACATATTGAATAGGAGCAGTGACGACTGCTTATTGAGTTAAATTTAACACTACAAATTTAACAGTGTGTACCTCAGTAACTTAACAATAAAAGACCAAGTTCTAATATTATCTCATAAAAAAAAGAGAGAAATCGATCACTAAACGAATTATTTCAATACTATACATCGTTAAACACTAAAAATCCAAATTGTTCCATTATTTGTATTTTTGTAATTAATGTTAACATCTGTACGGCTTCAGAAACAGCGTCGTGACTCAACTCGGCCAATTCTCACGCGGTGACAGCACGCAACTTAAATATAGTCCGCTGCTTCGCACTCACTTAGAAGGATGCGAATCGTTCTGCTTCATCGTGAATTCCTTGGCGTGCACGTTCAGTCGAAGATTAGTGACGTTCGCCGTGGTTCCTTCCGCTCTCCCACCTAGAAGCGACCGTGGAGAAAGAAACAAACGGGACGACGTCCGTGCGCAGTGATAAAGGTCTACGATACTACGCGTCACTTAGGCCCGGTTTTACCAAACGTCGCTTAACTTTAATTGTTAGTTTAATTCACGTTTGTCTCGTTCTAACAGTTGGAAAGAGGCAAAGAACGAATTAAACTAAGCTCAAAGTTAAGCGACGTTGGTAAAACCGGATCTAAGTTGATGAAATCGGGCCTTAATCGTCGATCACCTTAGCTGGAGTTCGCTTAGGCTCGATTTCACCAACGTTGCTTAACTTCAAGCTTAGCTTCATTCGTTCTTTGTCTCTTTCCAACTGTTACTAATTGTAAGCTTAACGTTAAGCGACGTTGGTGAAACCGGGCCTTATTGTCAACAGCGAGCGAATACGAACCTGGGGGTCGATATATCTCTAGGGACGGTTTGGACTTGGGGGTTGCTACGTTATTACTTCCTTTCTGCGGAACCGCATCCCTCATCTGAAGAGAACAAAAAGAAAATTAACACACGTCACGCGTGAGACACGCGAGAATCTAATGAGTCTATCCTTGAAACACCCCGGAGCGCCTCGAGTTCGAGAAAATCTCTTTCTCGCCGCAGACCGTAGCGGGACTGCAATTGAAAATAATTACGCCGTCTATATTATTAAAGACTAATGTCAAACTTTCCGATTTCGCTGCCACTTATGCGAATGGAAAACGCAGAAACGGTTATTCAGCGTCCGAAGGAAATGGAACGCCGCTGGTCAAAGTGAACACTCTTAGCGTAATTGTATGCGTATAAAACGATGTGTAAAGGACTTCTCGCCGATGTTTATTGCGTTATGTCTCAGACACGTAATAATTCTGCAAAATTAAAATAATAATGCAATGCATTCGAGCGTACCGTATTCTATTTTTCAATACGTGACACATCAGATAAAATAACGCGACGTTGTGGCTGGCACAATGTAATACACAGCTTTGCAATACAACGGTTACTTTTTCTTTAAGGTTCTCCCTCTACGGGAACGCCTTGGACTACACTGTCATTTGGCAATACAACGGATACTTCAATCGTAATAAAAACTTACTCCTAGAAGACAGCCTTCCCACCTGAAAGGGTGCTTAAGTATTTCAAGAATAGCGTGTACAATTCTTAAATACTCTTTGAGACGCCAAGGTGGACTTCATTCAAGCGGAACGAAACAATCTTGAATGAAACGCTCAAGTTCACGGACCCCTTTCTTTCCCCCTTCTGTAGATCAAGGATTCCTTTTAAATGTCCTGTTGAAAAGCGTCTTTCACCACGCGAATCTAATCCCCCTTGCAAAATCCCAAGTTTCAAAATAATCCTTCTAATCGGCAGAGACTTGGCATTCGCTCCTCGTGTATATACTGTGCACAACCACGTGCATTACTCACTACAGTGTCTACAGGGTGTTTCTAAAGTCCTGTTCAATACTTTGGAGGAACTGACCTTTCGAGGCGTTTTACGGGGAGACCGAGGGGGAAACCGCTGAGGGCATTGTGGTGTACAGATTTGCGGCATTACTAGGCACTTTTTGGGGCATTAGTTTGGGCATTAAAGATAAAATAAGATAAAGCAAGATAAATAAAATAAAATAAGCTAATAAGATAAATAAAGGCCCACTGGGCATTGTTGTACAAGATTTTGGTCAGCGGTTTTCCCCTCGGGGGAAACGTTCACATAATCAACTCAAAAGCCTCGTTTCAGAGTTATGGAAACTTTCATAAAAATTATGTCAAAGGGGAAACCGCTGAGGGCATTGTGGTGTACAGATTTGCGGCATTACTGGGCATTACTAGGCATTTTGTGGACATTAGTTCGGGTATTAGGCCTTGCATTATAAAGATAAAACAAGACAATAAGATCAAGTAATGCCCACTAGGCATTAGTGGGCATTGGTGTATGTACAAGATTTTGGTCAACGGTTTCCCTCTCGAATTATGTAGGTCTGTCTTAATAGCTTAATGGCACTTAGGAAAGTGAAAAGAGCGAGTAAACCGCTGACCAAAATCATGTACACCATGCCTACTAATGTCCAGTGGGCATTGCTTTATCTTATTATCTTATTTTACCTCTACATTACCCCAGCAAGGCCTAATGCCCAAAAAATGTCTAGCAATGCCCAGTAATGCCGCAAATCTGTACACCACAATGCTCTCAGCGGTTTATTCCTCAGAAAAGAGCTTCCCTCTTCAAATTCAGATGAAGATACGCAGGATATTACTTTCATTTAACGCTTACACTAGTCGCTGATTTTTGTAAAAAGTCAATGACATAGAAACGGGATTTAGATAGCACATCACTGCGAACGTCAATGGTCGAGATCAAATTTTTTGCAGACTTTTATTATTTCATTAATCTCGCTGATTAATTTTTTTTAAACCCTTTTTTCTTTAAGAACTACTACGAAAAGAGAAACGACAATTTTATAGCTTGTACGTTCGATAATCTCTGAAACGAAGTCTTTGACACCGTGTGGACTTTTCTTCGTGAAAAGACCACAAAAATTGATCACTTCTAGAATACTGAACAGTATTAAGAAACACCATATATATGTGTGTATGTGTGTGTGTGTGTGTGTATAAATAATATATCGACGATAAAGAGCATACACACGTGCGTTTCTCTCGTTGTAATGCACGTAACAGCAAACGTAACGAGCACATTGGGTAAGTGCACAGGCTTATTATGGTAACACGTCGCGAGGCATACGAGACACGTTAAATGCATGCGTTACACGCCGGCGGACTCAATTAAGCGCGTGGGTTTAATTTACGCGCCAATTTATTGCCACGGACAGTGCCGCATTATGACGAATATTAATTGTAAATTAATCGACGCGATTAAAAATAATAGGCTACGTATGACGGAATCAGCCTGCCCGACTCTTTAAATAAGCAAGAAATGCAAATGCCTGGAACGAGACAGAGATATCATTAAAAAAAAAAGGAGTCCATCAGCTTTTTACACACATTCCGCGTTCCGTTGTCTTTTACAAAAACTATCGCAGAAGAGACAAATAAATCAAGGTGAGTCGGAAAAAAACGGGCAGAAATGAAGAGACCTCGATATGTGCGGTGCGAGAGCCGAGCCCCTCGACATAATTGGACGTTTATGTGATTCTCCAAAGTTTTTATCGGTACTTTAAGTCATCCTCCTCTTTCACGGCAGGAAGAGAGATACGTGAAACTGGAAATACATCGCTGTCGCATTTACGTCGCTTCTCCGCGCCCGTTTGTAAGCCTGCATCGTTATCGCGCGCTTTCCCTCCTAATTCGCACGTTATCTCTCTATCCGCTCGATTTCGCGAGTCGGTTCGCGGGGACGCGCACCTCTCACATTGTCAAGCTGAGTCTCGGCGTCGTTACGGTCCTCAGGAAACGATCGAGCCGGTGAGAAAGCGGATACGTGACGTATTAGTTGAAATCGAGGCAACAATGGTGTCCTTGCTCTAAAACCGAAATTAAAAAAAAAATCTTTTTTTATAATGAAAAGTTTGAGAAGCCGCCTCTTCAAAGCAGTGGAAAACCTACTGAAAATTCATATTCTATTATTTTAAACAGCATTTTCAAATACAAGATTTTGTTAAGTGTACCCTTTTCGCTCTAACCGATTCGACTGCGTGCGAAACGAGGGGTAAACCGCTGACCAAAATCATGTACACCAATGTCTCCTAGTGCCCAGTGGGCATTACCTTATCTTATTGTCTTAGTTTATCTTTTTAGAGTCTTTATAATGTCCCAGCAAGGCCAAATAACACCCATTAATACCCAAAAACGCCTGCTAGTATCCAGAGTGGGCATTACTTTATCTAGTTTTATCTTTTTAGAATCTTTATAATGCCCCAACAAGGCCAAATAACACCCATTAATGCCCAAAAATGTCTGCTAGTGCCCAGTGAGCATTACTTTATCTTATT